>NW_012026852.1:337717-372138 GCF_000956235.1 Wasmannia auropunctata | reverse complement strand
TTGGTCCCGCCGCGCCGCGTCGCGGAACGATCCTTCGTGGCGGGAGCTCTAACGAGAGGTTGGTAGACAAAGAGACTCAATCTCGCGTCGTTTCGATGTCGAGAGAAAAAAAAAAGATCAATTATAAAACCTTTATTGGATTGAATTTTCACCAAACAGGAATTAATTTCATATAGAGAATTAATTTGCTGATTGTAATTTACCTGCATCCAGAAAGCGTATAAGATCTTGAGAAAATGTATAATGTTGAATGCTATTTAATTGATCAAAGAGGAAATATTAAATTGTAACTTAAAATATTAATTTGAACCGCGCTTAACTTTTTAATTGTTTAACTGAATCGATATTTTCACTTCAGATAACAGTAGTCTTCAAAAAGTTCTCCAAAAGAACCATTTCGCGCAATGAAGTTCGGCTGTTCGGACGCTTCGAACGCGTCGCTCACCTCGAGCCAGCAAGCGTCCTCCCGATCCTTGCACGATCGTGGAAACGCTGTTTTCAAGTTATGACACGGAAGGAACGTCGGGGGCCTCGTCGTTGCGGGCCGTACGTGACGTCGGCACATAGTTGTTCGCCATTGCCCGCAGCTGTCTATACCGTAAATACGGTTAGTTACAGGCAGGCCTCGGTACCGCGTGACCGAGCGACGTGAATTACAAAATAACTCCGCGGACGATTTCGAACGGCCGCCCTTGCGCTTAATATGAAGGGCGACGCCGTCGTCTCGAGGAGGGGCGAAAAGGGAAATCGTGACATTTCCAACAGCGAGAAAGATACTTAACGGATCGGTTTCGCTCGACGACGTTGTTGCACGAGAGAAGCACTATAGTCTCCCTATATATAGTGTCGGTTCTTTCTTCAAACAATTCGTTCCTTAGGCTGGAGATTCAATTATGAGTCGATCCTTAAATAATCAGAAAGTACAGTATTCTGATAACATGAATACAGAGATGGCTAGCAAGAGACGTTGATTTTCACAACAGAAGTACGATCTCAATTTTTTGCATGCATTGTTACAGCATTATTTTTTTTTTTTTTTACATATTTACGACTTATAAAAACAAGAATTCTCCTCTCTTCTTGAAAACTTCTTGTTTCTTTATCTGAATAATAAATTCTTACTATATATCTCTCTATTAGACAAAACGTTGTAAATACCTACTCATTGAGTTATAGAGATTAATTAAAAATTAATATAATATATTCATTATATAATTACTAATATTCTTATTACAATTGATTAATACATTAATACAACTCGACTTGAGCAATTAGTATATATTTTAAAGGGCGGTTTGCGAAAATCGATCGCGATCGCTATTCTTTTTATTTTTGTCACGAAACCGACTGCGCGCCATTCAGTTGCCAACAATTTTCAACCGCTTTTCCGTCGACCGTGTCTTTTTCCATCAGTGTGAACGACGAAAGACCTAACGATCCGCCGTGCTGTCGTCCTAACTCGCTTATAATAACTCCACGGGCCGGTAATGACGATCCGGCCGCCGCCGCATTATTGTTTCTGCGGCAGGTTGCCCGCACGTTCTCCTCTCGACAATTATTTGGATAATTCACCGCCGCCATTATTACGATACCGGTGTGACATAAGCCCATAAATTATACTCTACGACCCAGAAAAAAAATGGACGCGGTACTTTGGCACGTCTCATCAAGAAAGGCATATCGAAATTTTTCATCTTTTCCCTGATTATATTAATGAGAGATAATTAAATTATTAGCCAGCGACATCAAATAATATGAAGTATAAAGAAATCGTTAGTTAACTTCATAATAAATTAATTTGCTAAGGAAAAACCGAATCCATGGGGAAGGAAACTCAATTACTTCTGGAACATGTTATTATACGAGTAACTCGTAACTTCTTTTGTAATGAGCAGCCCGATTGTTAACAGTTACGGAAGAGGGGGCGAGAGCGGAAGGGGCAAAGTAACATGAATCATTATAAAACGCATGCGAGACCGAGCACAAGAGAGCCTCAGAAACGTGCTTCTTTTCACGCCAGGACCATAGAGAGGAATCTTTTTTGGGCATAAGTCATCCCGCTAGACAGAAGAAAGGAATTAAAGATGGCTGTGATTGCCGTTGGATCGCGGCCAGAGACGCCAGACGTAACTAAGTTTTTCGAGCTTCCTTGCCCGTCGATAGAAGATTCGAAGGCAGGGTATACGAGAGGGGCGGAAGGGGAGGGACCTCCGTATATTAGGAATTCATATCTCCGTTGGGGGCAGGAGAGGGGGAGGGTGGGTGAGGAAGTCGAGGTTTCTCAAGTGTGATCAATACGGACTCATTCTTACCCAGCAGCGATACTCAACTCCACTGAAGGAAGAAGGGAGAGGCTTTTAGATACGAGAGTTGCGTGTTATTCCGATAAATATAAGCCGGAGGGGGGTGCCGAGTGCGGCTACTCGACAAAGTAAAACCGAAGTCTTCCCCGTGGTTGACAGATTAGCCTGGCAAGGTTGTGACACTCTTATCAAACGGAGAATTATTGCCCGACGCTAACGATGAGGGCCCGTGATGTTTTATAGCCGGTATTAATAACTGTTATTTAACGATCAATCATTTCGACGACACCTCGCTGATGACCGGTTTTACGTCGGTATGCCTTTCGCAATCTTATCTCCGACTAATCTCCTCTTCGTTCCTGTCCCGTTCCACGCATTAGAGGCGAAAACACAAACGTTTAGTCCACCCCAATTAAATCAAAATTGAGACTCCGCTTGGTGTAGTCCTCCACTGACGGTACGTACATATAGAATCAATCGATCAGACCGTTACGCGAATTATGTCCATTTCTGTACCAATTACAATTCGAATTTACTCCTATACCTTTTTTTTCTAACTCTTACAATTAGAGGAAGATAAAAAGTAAGATAAACCGGGATTAAAGTTAATCTACATTGAAGTAGAAATGGACATTAATCGACTTTCGTGACGGTGCAGCAGCAGCGCTTAATCGCGAAGACATGAGAACCGCCGTTAGGATATGTTTTTCGCGCAACTTCGAGGATCTCGCTCTTCTCTCGGGTAAACGAAATCGGAGTGAAACGGGCCTGTAGACATACATTAATAACCCGGAGATACGTATCTCGCGCGCATCCCACCCTCAGGAATAGAGAGATACATCCTCCCATATAAATGTACGGAGAGGGGAGGATCGCGCGGGGAGAAGGGGGAGGGCGGGAGGGGGGGACTTGTTAAGGAAAATCGAAAACATTCTCGTATCAATCCTTTCTGCTTACTTCCAAAGTATACCCGCTCCAGGTTTCCAATTTCCCTTCCTCGAAGCGACTTACATGACCGTCGATCCGGAATACATTCTTCCCCTGCCCCCTCCCCCGCCCCTCCCCGAAGGGCCTTATCTTCCTTCCTTAAATGAGGGGAATGTAAATGCTAAGCATATACATTTCGCCTGGACCTTATCTAATAAGATCTCCCTGTCATTTGCCAGTGATAAATTCCCGTATCACGGAGCGCCGCAATTCTCGCCGAAACTATTACGACATCGCAGCTCGGTCGTTTATTCCGATCCTCGGCGCAGCGCGCCTCGGTGCGAAAGACTAGGTGTGCCTAATCGCCTAATGTCACTAATTTCGATACTTTATCGCTCGGAATTAACGAGCAGATCCCCGCGATTCCGTTTCATTACCGCCGCGCGCACGCCGTAAATTATTAGCATTATCAGGGCGAGAGGAGAGTTTCACCGGGTGGGGAGGGGTACAGGGTACGTATCCTCCGCGCCTCGCTCGTCGTCTTTCTCGCCGTGCGGTCTCTCACATACTTACCCGTCTCCCCGGAGAGCGCGCGGCGGCCAACATATAACTAGAGCATTCAAAGTGCAATTTGCAGAAACGTCGAGAGCCAAGTGCAATTCTCCACGCCCAGGCGGATCGCGCCGGCCGCGGATATCAGCGGCGCAACCCTGCAATCACGGGCGCTCGTAAAAGGCCCGGCGGATCAAAATAATTACATCGCATACATTATACGCCGGGGAGTCCCCGCGCCGAACGTGCAGGGGACTCGTGTGTTTCTGCACTCGACGCCCCCCCCCCCGGATTCGATATCTTTTCGATATTTAGTGGTGCACAAATGAGAATGGGAAACCCGAGCGAACGCCGAAAAAATTTATCGTAAGAGAATAGAGGAAGAAGAAGAAGAAGAGACTCGAAGGAGCGAAGATAGAGAGATTTAGCGAGAGTTAGTGGGAATCTGAAGGGAGGCCGAACGGAGATCACGAGGTACGTCGAGGAGAGAGTCATTTACTCGGCCATTTTCATACCCTCTCGCCTTATCCGCGGCTTTTTTCTTTCATCGGACTGCACAGGGGGGAGGGGAGGACCCTTATACCCTCGCCTGCAATCTCGATAATACCCCATCGTAAGGGACACGATAGGGCACCGGTAACTCGCGGCTCTCTCCGTACACCACGCTTCACGGCCCGTAGACATCGAATCCTAGGTGGTTAAGGTATCACGGCCTGAATAGGCAATAAGATTCCGCAGGACACGCGAGACCTCGCGCGAACTCGTCGTGTGAACCCGAAAATGGAACGTGTCGAATCGGAATCTTAGGAGCGGACCTGCTTCGCGGTCGCAAGTCGATCGCGCGAGGACTATCGCATGTTTGTAAAACATGCGATAAAACTCGTTTAAGGATAATTAAAAAAAAATGTCGTAAAACAAAATTATAACATATTATTATTCAACTTTAAATATAGCTTTGTGATATAAAATTTTAATATTATGTGAATGTATCGATATACTATTTGGATTTAAACAGAAAAATTTGGCTTAATTTTAGAAACGCAAAAAGTCTCGTGTTTTCAATCTGTAAAACTTAGGAAGGAAATTATTCAACAAGCAATTATCCACGTTAGCGCCGAGTTTAAAGGATATATGATTTGTTTATTTTCCATCTTAAATTATTAAAAGTATAATTTCAGTTATATCTTTCGATTAAGTACTTGTATGTAGTACGAGCGTGAAATATTTTCGAGCAATAAACCGATGTAATGAGCCGGCGGGAATAAATAATAAAGCTATGCGCAAAATGTGGACGGAGGTATAGCCGCGGTTATTGAAATACTTGAAAAGTGCCTAAAGCTCTGCGAATTCTTGTCGTTGCTACGATCCTGGAACGTACGAAGGCGGTAATCGAGCGAGTGCCGATGGCGAACAGTGGTCCGCGAGACTACAATTATTCCGGTACGTAGTACCGATGTAATTATCCGTAATTATGCGTTTCTGGCATTGCGAGCACTAAATGGCGAATGGCACGGTGAGCCGAGTAAAGAAGATTCCGCTTCACGCTGGACTAGCTCATAAAGATATAGATTTCCCATCCGGCGAACGGCGGTATTTTAAATTCACGAATAACGACGGGGACGTTCCGCGATAAATATAAATCCTCGCGGAGTATTTCAGGTCCTTTTCCTCCCTCGGATCTCTGCTCGTCGCGGTTCCTTGAAATTAAACGCGACGTGCAGTCACTGCCGCATTTGCAATCTTTCTCAGCGGATTAAAAAAATAAAAGGAGTCGCACATAAAGGAAAGCGAGCGCCTGTTTCTTTTACGGTCCAAATATCCGCTCTTTAAACATAGTTGGATCTAACAATGGGGAGAGGGAAGTTTCCGAAGGATTCCGAGGGACCATCGCCAATCGACGATATTATATGCGAAAAAAAGAGCGACGCGCTCGAGCTGGAAAGAAAGCTCCCTCCCCTCCCCCTCACCTCCCTCTCGAGGCACGATCAAAAAGAAGCGATCGCTAATAATATCGGTGGAAGCCCAGGAATCCGTAAAGAGGCACTCGTCTGCGTGGCGAGCCGCCCGTAAATCTGCCGGCGCGTCACCGGGCCCGAATACTCCGGGCTCTATCCTACAGCTTTGTCCGCCCGTTTCGCCCGCCCTTCCGTCCGTTTTGTAACATTTCGCGCGCGAAAACGCAGGCCATCGGGCGCACGGTCGAACGAGAAGGCTGGATCGGCTGGAGATCATGTTAATAAATAAATGCAGATGATTGTTAATTGTCTTCGAGAATTGCCGCCTTTAACAGCATTATAGAATTGTGCCGACGAAGTTTTGCGATCGAAATGATGAAAAGCCGCGGCCGATCGTCGCGACGTGCGATCGGCACGAATCACCCAATTGCAATGTTACCGTGCTAGTCACGGATCGTTCGTCAGCTGATCGCAACACGTTCCTCCGCCGTTCGTCGCCGTTCGCGGCCGCCGCCGCCGCCGCCGCCGCCGTTGTCGTCGTCGTCCTCGTCCTCGTCGACGCCGCCGCACGCGTCAGGCATTAGGTCGTTGGCGGAGTTGAACGAACCTAGGCCACCTAGCCGGCCGTATAAACGTACAGTCACCGGCTTCTTCGATCGCGCGCGGGATGCCGATGGAGCGCGGCGGTGGTGTGTGCACCGCGCGGCCTCCTCTCATCATCGCTCGGGGCGGAATTCGGCGCGCGCGAAAAATCCGCGGCAACGGGGCGAGACGAAGGTGGAACGACGACGACGACGACGAAGGGGGTACGGGATCGGTGGGAGGGGGGAGAGAGGGTGTAAGGGGAAGCCGTCGGCTACGCCCCTGAAAAGAGGTGGTCGCCATCCGCGGTAGGAAGGAAGCGCAAATACTGGGATTGGTTCTCGCGTACGCGAGACAGAACTCCGAGTCTCGGTACGCGCGCGGAGAGTGCCCCGCGACGTGACTCTTTCCTCCACCTCACCGGGTCCTCCTCCTCCTCCGCCGCCGCCGCCGCCGCCACCGCCACCGCCGTCGCTGTCCTCCGCCGATCGCTCCCCTTTCCGCCCCGCTCGATCTCCTCCGCCGCCACCTCTTCCTCCTCCTACTCCTCCTGCAACCCGCACTCTTGGTGGGGACAGATTCGCTCCTCGCGCGCTACGTGGGTACTCGCCGCGCGCGTTGGCGCTATACATTTCTGTCCACTTACGCCGTTTCCTTCGCCTACCGCACGGAGAGGCCTCAAGGACTCGGGGAATCGGGAGAAAACGAGATCGACCCGCCGAGAGACGCGTTAACCCTTTAACCCTCGCGCGTCAACCCCCTTTCCGCGCCGGTATTAATCATCGCAGATTAAACTGTCTCATAGCTGAATGGCGTTCTCCATCAGCCCTGGTCCTTGGTCTTCGAGCCCTGGTTAGAAGAAACTGTTTTAAAAAAAGAATTAATCATGCAGCGAATAGGATGATTCTGGTATCGTAGAAATATTTCGAGACAGATACGTTTGTATGTATATCTTGACAAAAGAGCGAATGAAATGATCAGAAATTAAGGCAAATCAGAAATTGAAATCAACGATTTCAAATTCCGATACCACACATATATATATATATATATAGACATATGATTTCTTATTCGCGACGATAAAGAAACTTAAACCGAAGATTGAATTCGCTCGTTATCTCTAATACGGGAACACGAAGGTACAATCGAAGGTATTCTCGCGTTACAAAGTTGATTAGTTCACGTAACTCTCGACAGCTGCTAACGGTTGATGCATTATCGATGGGAGATCTCATAAACACATATACACGAAACGAAAATGGCGACGCCGCCGCCGCGCGGCAATCGCGGCGAGAGGGTGTCGATAGTCATCTCTCCTTCTCCCTCGCTCCCGCCAGGCTTACTGGGTCCGCTGATGTTTCCAAGCGTGTTGGCCGTGTAGGAAGTAATATGTCGATGGAAAATCGAAGATATTGCCTCCTCGTGTTTATACCGAGGCTTCGTGGGAATCTCGCTGCGCGAACGCTGATGCGAGATGGAGCCCGGCCGCGATGGAACATCCCCTCCTCTCCCCTCCTGCCCCCCCCCCTCCACTTCTCCCCCTCGGTCGCAATTAAACAATTCTAATGAAATTCGCTGACACGTGGAGTATCGGCTTGCCTCGGCGCGCAGCGAGATCGCAATCTCTCTTCTGCGAATGTATAATCAAAGCTCACCTTCATGCTGATTGGCTGATCAGATTACGTCGGCAATGCTAAGTAAGCATTCGTGGCGGATAATTACGACTACCTGTAATTTTCTCCGCAATTACCCCGACAATGTTCGACGCTAATGCGGGGATGATCCGCGCGCGAGCGTCACGAACGTTTGGAAAATATTATCGTCTCTCGTGATGGATGCGAAAGCGAATGGCAGTGATTTTCAGTTAAAAAAAATTTTTTTTTTCTTAAGCGTTCGACGAGCGTTCCCGATGGTCTCTTTCTCTCTCTCTCTCTCTCTCTCTCTCTCTCTCTCTCTCTCTCTTCCCAGCTACTTTATTAAGCACAAAGACAGTCCTTCCCTTTCTCGAAGATGGTCTCACGAACTTAGATTACGATCTACGTCTCCCCGTTGTGTGCGCCGTCGGCGACAAAGTACCTTCGTTTAGAGACAGCGAGGCGGCGGCGGCGGCGGCCGTTGAAAACGCGCGCAGCGCGCAATGGAATGGGGGGCGAGCCATTGTTCGCCCCGGCCTGGCCGGGATCCCGGGTGGAACGGGAAAGATTTCTGGATGCTGTAACAATTTGGATCCTAGAACACCTGGTCGGGTGGCACTGTCTCGCGATCATGCGGCCGGGCATAATGCCCGCTCGGGGTTCCCGGCAGAAGAAGGTCCTTCCAAGCACACCCCCGTTATACCGACGGAAGCGTAGATGACAAAGCATTTTCTCGCCCGAAACGCGACACAAAGGGGGCCCTGCCGATTCCCGGGATTATCCAGGGTGCCTCTCCCGAAGAAACGGCACAAGACAGAGAGCAGACGCGATGCTCGCTCGAGGGGTCTCGTGTTCCAGCGCGATCCTCTTAATGCGCGCGCGGGTGTCGAATGGCCACTGAATGTTTTTCAAGAATTGTGCGGATGAAAGAAGGAGAGAAAGAAAAGGAGAGACGACGACGGAGACAGAAGACGCTGGGGGACCGTTTGATTATGCGCATTGATTACGGCCGGAAATCGGTGATGACACGCCCATTCGACGCCCGAGTCTATTTTCCTAGCAGAGCTCCTAAGGAGCAACCTCAATGAAAGCGCCATTGTCACCTAAATCTTTCGCACAAATTAGGCGAGGATCCTAAGAACATCCAGCCGGAGGAAATGGTCGGATCGTGCGCTATCGAAATGTACCGAGATATCTGTCGGACGTGCGATAAGCTACTTCAATTAACAATAGCCATCACGACTGCGAGACGGTGGTCCATTCTCGATTCAGAAATTTCATTCGACCCCCGACCGAAGAAGACGCGTCCCCCTCTTCCGTGTCGCCTAGCGAGCGAGGAGGAAATTATAATTGAGTTCGAGATTAAAAGTTTGTCCTTATTATGCTCGGTGTAGAGGCCTCGAAAAGAGCGCGCGCGGGGTCCCGGGGAGTGGCGGGAGGGATCCAGTTTTTACCGGGCCCCCCCGTCGGGCGCGGAGTCAACCGTCAGCCCGATCTTGATGTATCTCCTCTACCCGAGCCTGCCCGTTGGCTTTTCATTCGGCCGGTCCTGCCTCCATTTATATCGCATTACGAGACCCAGCTCCTTGGAATCCACCGTGAGGAGACTGCCCAGAGACCCAGACCCACTGGTCCCCTTGTCTCCCAGAGCCGTGGCACTCCTGCACACCGTCTTCGGGATGAGCCAGGTCAGGACCGGGGGGTCACCAGTTTCCCAAGGTGAAAGAGCGTACTGATGAATCGAAAGACGTATTGGATGGATGAATAGGTGTTATTGATCTCGACTAGTGACAAGAAATATTGCCGCGAAAGTTTACATTATAATGGACGCCAGAAATTCATAACTATAATGAATGAAGCCCATCGCGGATGCTGTAGCATTCAATAATGTGGCTTTAGGATACAATAATGTATAAGAATTGCTTGGAATTTTAATAATAACAAATTTATCATGCACTATAGTAGCGCGATTAGATTGAGAATAATATTATTACGCAGATTAATTTAACGAAATTAAAAATTCTAAGACGCATTGTATTAGTAATATTCAGATTTAAAAGCGTTTCTCTCGCCAGATGGTGATTCGTGCCTCGAAAAATTTTCCTACTTCTCATTTTTCAAGGCAAATGTTCCTCGCATTAACGTAATGACACTTCGTAACGGCGACGACACTATTATTCTCGAAGTAACAGGCTCACCGCCAGTGATCAAGAGGAGTTTAATGATCATCCTCGGATTGTCTTTGGGGGGTTGGCGGAGTCGAGGTAAATTGGATCCCAATTTTAGCGAGATGACAAATGACTCGCGGAGTCTACGGGAATGTTTAATGCGGTACCATCTGTGCTCCGGGCTGGTGCAGGAAGCAAAACGTGATGTTTCGCGCCGAAAAGAAAGCAAAGAAAGAGAGAGGGAGAAAGAGAGAGAAAGAAGTTGCGAGAGGAACTGGATAACGAAAAAAAAGAGATAATGCGAGCAAAATTGATAATGCCGCCGGATGTAAACCATTACGTTCCTCCCTCCACATCTCTCTCTCTCTTTCTCCCTCTCTCTCTCTCTCTCTCTCTCTCTCTCTCTTGTTCTCTCCCTTTCTCGTCTACTTCTGAAATTTTGGCGACGGTATCTCAGCCAAGAGGGACGTGCGAAATCGATTCGCGCCTCGATATTTTCTTAAAGTGCGAGCACAAAAATCGCGCGGTCCACGCTCGCTAAACCGGTTTGCAAAAACGACGACGTAATGGTAGGCAACGAACGAGGGTGAACTTCTTGTTCGCGAATTTTAATCCACCTTGTTTTGTACCGCGACGCTCGCTATCAGAAACCTGTTAATTTGCTGTCAACGCACGAAGGGAGGGTCATTTTGTATGTTGTTGCCGGCAACAAGGCTGAATTTCTTACTGTTCCAAGGCAGCAACGTGTGATTAAAAGTTAGCCACGTGTTAAGAATCGTGATTCGACACTAGTGAATAAGAGCTAATCCGCGTTAAATAGCATCTTTAAAAATAGCAATTAGCGTATACGTTTTAATTAAAATACAGTAATTATCCGTCGGACGTAAACACAAACGCCTTTTGTATACGCCGCGTGAAAAGGGTAATTATCGAATCACCCTGAATTTCCTTACTTCAGAACCTAAACATCTAAAACGTGAAATGCAACTTGTTTGTGTCGAACGCAAGGCAATTCAGGGTCGGTCGATCTGATCGACTCTGCGGCAGCTTCATTGTTTTTCTTCGGAATTACATCCGAGCCCGCGGTGAGGTCAGGGACGCGCGCGCGAGATGAGGATTCGCGATTGGCGCAATGCGCGGCCCACACGAGTCTCCTTTCGTGCGGTATCCACGCGCTTGCTTTTAACGCAAGAGGCACGAGCTATTAAAAAGGTGGAGTGAGTGAACAATGTCTCTCGCGCAATGTGTATACGCCCTTCGTGATTTCGGGATTGCCGCCCGGATCGTCGGTCCGCGGAATTTCAGCGCGGAATCTTCGTTATGTGAATCTGCCCCGCGATCCGCCCTTGATTTACGCGGTGTTTATACTTATTTATATTTCGAACGTTTAGTGCACATACCGCAATGATCTATGACTCGCATTAACTGACTCTTGTTAAACAGGGCCCCGGGGCCAACGGTTCGACGATTCTATGGTCCTGGGTGCCGGGTGTGTGTGTGTGTGTGTGTGTGTGTGTATATGTGTGTGTGCTCCCTTCCTCCATTCCGACGGACTTCCCTTCGTCTCCTTCTTTCAAGAGAGCTGCCCCTCTCGCTCCCTCTTTCGCTCCTTTCCTTTTCTTCCTTCCACCGCGCTCCTCGTCCCGCTTCTCTCGCCTCTTCTCCCCTCCCGCCGATTCGTGCCCTCTCTCTCTCTCTCTCTCTCTCTCGCCTCGCAACGCTGACCGCGCTCCATGACCTGACCCTTCATAAACTAGGGCCCAACTGTGCTATATTTTAAATGCATATAGACGTAGGCGTGCATGCGCGTTAAAATAAATACAACAAGTACTGCACCGGCGCGCGTATCGGTTCGGGTATAAACGCGGGGCCCTCCGACACCTCGTTCGTCCCGAGGAAAAGAGAGGAAAAAAAGGGGAAAGGGGGGGGAGGGGAGAGGTAACCGCGGGGAAAGGTACGGGCGAAGACGCGCAGCCCAGAGAGCGCCGTAGCCTCCTTCTCATCGCCAGCAGGCACCGTGCGCGCACGGATTCCGACACATCCTAGGCATTCCAAAGTAGTTAAGCCTCTTTCGCGTCGCTCCTCTCTCTCTCTCTCTCTCTTTCTCTCTCTTCGGACGTTGCGGGCCGCGAGAGAGGCCAGGAGAGAGGGACTTTGATTAGAGAAATTAATGGTCCGACGATCTTCCCTAATGAACTCCGCGAGTGCCACTTTAAGCGCTTAATCCTTTCAAGAGCAATGATTATAATACATAACTACTTTCTTAATCTCTTTTTCTAATCGTAATTTCACTTCGTGCGTCACTCGGGCCGCGGCAGTTGGAGAAAATTACTCGGCACAATTTGCAAACGAACATAACGCATATTAACGTAAACATTGCGAATAATTCCATAATTTATTGCTACGTACAAAGTAGAAAGCTGATACACACACAAGTTACCGTAACGGAGCATGTCAGAATACACAAATCTCTCGTCGACGGTTTTCGCTTACTCCTTACAACAAACGCAAATAAAATTCAAAATCGAATGATTAGTGCTGGGAAAATCAGTTTCGCATCCGGCGATGTTTTTACGGGACGTATCCACGAGCCTCATCGCGAGAATAATCGAATCTCCGCTATTTCGCTCCCTTTACAAGGCGTATCCTTGCGAGTTCAGTTTTTTTTTCTCTCTATGGAAAAGTCGCGGTGGAGATGAATTAACGGCTCGGGAAGAGATCGTGCGCCGGTCGTGTATGAGCACGCCGTGATACAGACTCCAAGCTGTCTGGGCTCCCTGGTGAATCCTCGGATCGCCTATATCCCCCTCTCGCTTTATTGCCGCTCGAAACGTTTTTTTTTCTTCTCCTCTTCCCGCTCCGTCTCGCTCTCTCCCGATCGCTTCCTTTCTCCCTTCCCGTGCAAGCCTTTGTCTCTCTCACTCTCCCCCCTCCCCTCTCTCTCTCTCTCTTTCTCTCTGCTCTCCAACGGGTCCTCGGATTCTCTCGCCGCTCGGCGGCATCGCCAAGGTTTCCAACGTGAAGAACGAGGGAGGGACGCGACAACGGGAGAAAAGGGACGCTCGGGAGCTCAGCCGTGTAAAAACTTCGGGCTACCTAGTTCTCGTCGCGCGATGCGTGTCCGCCGGGTTCGATCTACTTAAAACTCACCGGGAACGGCCGGCTTCTTTCGTGAGAGCGATCCTCACCCATCTCGGCTCATCCGTGATCAGAGAGAGTCAAATATAATGCGAGAAGTCGAGAGTGCAGGCGCGCTGTACGATGCCTTAACGCAATAACGTTCCGCGAAACAGACGCGTAATAAAACAAGAGAGAGAGAGAGAGAGAGAGAGAGAGAGAGAGAGAGAGAGAGACTCGTACGCGGAGGATCGTAACGCGCGGTATATTGTCCGACGCGTTACGCCCCGCGTGACCCACGGGTCCACGCTGAATCTCGGACGAGCGACTTCGTCCCGCCGTGTTTATCGCGTAAATTACGAGCGTGTTACCGAATCTGCTCAGAGCGGAAGAGAGAGAGAGAGAGAGAGAGAGGCAGAAACGGACGTCTGTTTCGGGGACATCGGGCTGCAGCCGGGTTTTATCGTATAGAGACGGTATCACGAGAAACGGCGCGATGTCTGAATCGAGAGTGCATCCGGTCATAAGCCGGTATTCCTTCGCGCGGGAGGTAACTCGATTAAGGGAGAACCTCTCTCTCTCTCTCTCTTTCTTTCACAGCGCGAAAAGAGCGCGAACGGAGAGGAAGGGGGGATACGAGAGAGAAGCAAAGTCCCTTCAGCAAAGACACCTCCGGTGTCGAAGTGGTGGCAACACGGTGGTGCGCGACGACGACTTCCTCGAAGGAGAGGAGAGGGCGCGGTTATACCGCGAGAGGAGAGGAATCCCGCGGTAACACATGGAAGGATAGAGTTATTTATTGTTATGGCCGCCTGCAGCACGGCGCGTCCTCGTTGTGTGTGGGTGTCAGGGGAAGAAGGGAGCGAGACTCGAGGGGCGGGCGGGGGCGGGGGGGAAGGGGAGCCTCCGCTTCGGTCGGACTCTTTTTCGTTCTCTCGCTCTCGCCTCTTCCTTGCCCACCTTGTCCCGCTCCTCTGTCGAGTACTTCGGTATCTACAAATACAGATACCAGGGCTCTCTCTCCCTCCCTCTCCCTCCCTCTTTCTCTCTCTTTTTCTCTTTCACTTTCCTGGTGCTATAACACAGCCACTCGAGCCGAGGAACCACTATATATACTCCGGTCCTCTTCCTCACGCGCGCGCCGTTCCTCCTTTAACCACGTTCTCTCTGTCAAGGCCCTTCTGTAGCGTACATATGCAACGGGCCGCCCACTCCCGGTATACCCCGCTGGGTGTCCAACACCTACCTACATGGCCGCGGCACAACTGTGCCCGTCCGGCTGACCCGGTCCACACACCACGACCGCGTCGCCGGGCACCACCACCGCCGCCAACACCTCCGTCGCGCCGCCACCGCCACCGTCGCCGCGCCGCCGCCGCGCCGTCACGCGGCCCGCACTAAATTTATCCCCCCGAACGACTTTATTACATTACCCCCGAACGTTTAATACGAAATTATTACTTAGGCCGGACTCTCTTTCTCTCTCTCTCTCTTTCTCTCTCTCTCTTTCTCTTCGGCGGCGACGCGAGAAGGGGGGCGCAAGGGGCCCAAACGGGGGTCGAGACGGTGGGAGCAACTTTGATTTACGCGCCAGTAAAAACTGCCTATCCGGGGAGCAAGGACCTCGCGAGGTTTCACCGACCGCGGGGCCCTTCTGTTTCGAGGCGATCTCTCTCTCTCGAGCTGCGCGAACTCGAGGTAGGTGTATATATATGCATTTGCGATCGAGAGCTTATGCAGATCCTAATGCCCTCGTTGATGTCCACGAGGACTGAAGGATTGAGGGAGATCTCCCTTCGAGATTGAAACTCGATGACAATCCGAAAGTCGAAAATCGTACAATCGAAGTGAGAGATACGTCCGTATAGATTCTTGCTGTAGTATAGATTCGCGATTCACGTCGCACGTGCGAAATCGAAGCGGCGGCGTCACGACGCTGTCTGCAACGAGCGCCGGTAATGGTCGAAGAAGACCACGAGCTCGCGGTCGTGTCGGGAGTCATGAGTTCCGCTCGAGCGTCGGATACTGTGGAGAGAAAGAAAGAGAGGGAGACACGTAGAATGAGAGAGAGAGACAGAGAGATATTTTTACGAGTCTGGCTGAGGTTAGTCTCGGGGTTCGACTCCTCGCGGTGGAGTTATAATTTACAGCCCTCTTGCTTCGGCCTCTCCGGTCCCTCTTCCTCCGACTCGCGGGGCTCTCTCGCGCCCCCTCCCCTCTCCCGCCCCGTTCTCGCCCGTCTCTTCTCGCTTCGCGCGCTCTCGCGTCGCCCTCTTCCTTCCGCCTCTCTTACGTATGACCGCGCGCCCGAGCGCGGACGCGCTAGTGCCTAAGCCGAGCCGAGCATCACGGCTTAATGGTGTCTGTGCGCCCGTCTGTCCGTCCATTCGTTCGTTCGTTCGTTCGTCCGTCCGTCCGTCCGTCCGTCCGTCTCTACCCGTGGTCTCCCCTTGGCTCCTTTCGCGCTTCGAGAGTACGTGTGGGTTGTTAGTCGGCCAGTTTATGCCCGGCTCGCCCGCATGCCCGTCCTACCGCGCTTGCTTCTCTTCGTTTGCAAACTCGGCCTCTCTTTCCCTATATCTCCCTTCCTTTTTTTCTCTCCGCTTGTCCCCCCACGATGTGGGGACCTTCGGGGAGCGGGGGGGGGAGGTCTTCTGCTCCGCTTTCTCGGTAAAAGACACCGAGAAGGGTAACAGAAAAACGTTCACGGATGCTGCATTGTCAATAGATTCTAGAACTCGAAGGAAAGTTCTGTTGTCTTTTGGATGTTTAAAAAAAGAAACTCTAAAAGGAGACTCAGGACTTGGTATAATCGCATTGATGGCATTCCACTGAACGATATTTATTTTGTTAAGACGCCGAGCGACTGACGCACGCCCTTCCATGTTATTATAAGATTGTACATTAAAATGGATTAGCTCTTTTATATTCTTTTGTTTTATGCTCATCGGTATATCTATACATATTTAGATTTTCTTGGTTGAGAATGCGTCAGAAAATCAGATTATTCATGATTGAAGGCCATCGCGCTGTGTGAAAATGATCGACGAGCCCGAATAAATTTATATCAATATCTGTCGTATAATAAAAAAAAAACTGAAATTTGGCAAAGCATGATAACGTCGAAAGGTCAAGAGTCAAAAAACCACTGTCACGTTACCCTAGGTTACTCTCGCCAAGTTTTATTCATGTATAGTAATTGATAAATTACCTTCGTAACCTTTGAAGCAAAACTTCTAACATAAGATATATTTAAATTTCTCGAAGTCTCTTTATAGACGACTGAACATATTGAAAATTAGAGAAACAAATGGACAGATGTGCCTTGGGAAATAAAGAACGTTACGTCGAACAAATTAAGCGTCTCTTCAGTTCTCACGACGACGCGCGAAGGAGCTCATCGATAACCAGCTAGGAGCTTCTCATATATACATTCTCTCACGCCATTACGTCGCGCCGGATTCGTAGATCCATAGATCTGTAGCTTCGCGTGTGTATAACACGCGACGGTGAAATGAACGATGAGGCTGAGCAATGATCCGCTACCAGAGCTCGGCCGTCACATTGTTACGGCGGACGGTGTACGGACGGCGCGCGTAACCGGGATACGCGCCGAGAGCGCGCCGGGACCGTGTACCAAGTGTTGTTACGTAGGTGTACCTGACGGGTTGGCAGGACGGACGGGACGGGACGGGGGCGGAAGGGGACGGGAGGGAGCGAGCGCGCGGGAGGCGAGGGAAACCGACTTGGAAGAGAGCGCGGAGAGCCTCCGTGGTAGCGTCGGTAACTCCGGCGGGCGACGCGTCGTAAACTTTCGCCTCCATCGGCGAGCGCTTTCGCGCCTTCCTTGTCCCTCCTCTCTCCGCCGCTTCTTCTTCTTCTTCTTCTTCTTCTTCTTCTCCTACCGGCTTCTCCGTCGCTTCTTCTCGCGATCTGCCTTTTCTCTTCCTTTCTCTCTCTCTCTCTCTCTCTCTCTCTCTCTCTCTCTCTCTCTCTCTCTCTCTACCTCCTTCATCGCTCCGCTCCGGGACCGGGAGAACGCGGTACCCTTGCTCCCCCACGCACAAACACCTCTCTCGGACGCCCTCCTATTCTTCTCGCGCTCTCGCGTATGATTCAGCCTCGCTTCGGTTAAACGCTTATGCAGATTGCCGATAGTAAACGGCCGCCCGGACAGAAATAGAGGCAGCAGCGCGGCTGCTGCGGAGACGAGGGAGGACGACGGAGGCGACGGACCGGACGTTACCAGCGGAAACGCGTTTCGTAGACCCGCCCGAAGGGTGCCCGAGGTATGCGTGCGCGCGCGCGCGGGCGCGCTCGCACGTTTGTGGGTGGTAACACTCGTCAGATACGGGAACATCCACACGTGGAGATGTTCCGGCTGAAGGTGATGACATAGAGAAAGGGGATCCGGGATGGATCCTCTGGGCGTGCATATTACGGCACGACCGCGGGCGTAACCCCTCCGCGTGCGCCGCTTCCGCGCGGGGCGACCCCCGGATCATCCCGGGGTTCATAACTCTCGCGCTGCGGAGGCGCGGGGGAATATCGTAAATTATCATCTCGCGCGCCGTCGCGATTCTCGCGAGTATGAAGATAACGAGTGAGTTTATCCGCGGACGACGGACGGCGAAGGACGGAGTAAATTTTCCTCAAGTAACTAACTCTTCCCCCTTATAACGTCTTCTCCATTCCATTTATGTTTTATTGATGCGCGAATACGATACGTTACGGCGGAGACATCCGGAACGTGTACACTCGCATCGAGAGCCCGAATAATAGCTTATTTTATCAGTCTCCAGATGAAAATGTATTCGTAATGAATCGGACGAGAGGGATCCCCGAGCGCGGTCGGGAGTATGAGTGCTCAAAGTTTGAATCGTGGATGTAATTGGAGTAACGAAGCGACATTGGACCGTTTTATTAGTCATTAATTCCGAGCGTCTAACTGGAAGGAGAAATAAGTCCCGGGAAAGGATCGCGTATACCGGACGCGAAGGCTCGTTTGGGCAAACGTATATATATGAGCGCGATGCTTCCATGCCTCTTTAATCACGTTTGAAAATAAATACCCAAAGAATTCTCGGACGGGGCCTCATAGAAATTCGCGTCACGCGCCATTGCCTCCTAAAAAAGACTTAATTATCTCACGTCCATCGTAAGATCATTGCGCCCACAAATAAAGATTTTGACGTAGCAGTCATGCGGATCACGTAGCCGGTGTACCCGTGGTGTAGTTAAGTCTGACCTTGAATGCGAATCGTGGAACCGATTCCCTCCGCTCGCAAACAATGTCTATTTTCGACGTGCGCGAACCGAACGTTTTTTTTTCCTCCCAACTAATTCGCGTGGTTAACGAAACCGTTTCTTTATAAGAATCCTGGAACTTCAAAAATCAGGGTGACTTAAACAAAGTGTAGAAAAATCTATTATTTATAGGTACTACTAAATGGAAGAAAATCTAAATTAACACATTTATCAATGTATTATCGCTTATCAACAAACTAGAGATTATTAGCAATTTTAGCTGCAATTTGCAAGACGCATGTTCGTAAAAGATATTTAATCATAACACTCGTGCAAGTGCGAATTTTCATTGTCTAAACAAGGGAGAAAATATATCGGAACGAATCTTCGAAACACTATAATCGCGAGTGTTCAACTTGCCCCTCGCAAAAAAAAATGTCCATCGTCACCGGCTCGAGGCTTGAGGCCCGCGTTAAGTACTTAGAACAACAGAGCACCGGTGCGATCCATCGGGTTCATTAGAATGCCTCGCATAATGGACGGCATACGCGCGGATTTCTATAGGCGGGCGCGGCTAATGAATATTTATCCAGCAATTAGACAGCGCTAATTCCGGAACTGCGACCTGATTTCCCGTCGCCGGAGAACGCGACGGCTCCCTTTCCCCCCCTCCCTCCCTCCCTCCCGCCCCGGTCCCGAGACGTGAAGTTATACCGGCGCGACGCGACATGCGGCGGACTCATTTGCCGCTTCCTCTCTATACGCCGTACGCCGAGCGGTAGTAATTAATAAAGTAGCCGGTCGGCCGCGATGAAATTACCAGAACGTGAAACGCGAGTGCAAACACTCGAGGCTCTCGTTTCTCAGGTGCAGTACTAATTGAGACGCTCCCTCGGAAGACAGTCGTCCCGCTGCGCTAACGCCCCGTGTCAACAATCACCGGCGGCTTAATTATGCACGCCTCTAATTACCACCGGGTACCACCGGGTACGCCGGAGAACGGAGGAGGAGAGGGAGAGGGAAGAGGTGGAAGATTGGCCGGACTGGCCTGGTGTGTGTGTGTGTGTGTGTGTGTATGTGTGAGTGAGTGTGTAAGTACCCGTGTCCAGTCTTACCCACGTTCCGACGCGCTCGGCCGCGTTCCTCCTCTTGCGTCAGTTGCCCCGCTTAATTTGTTTAACTAATCGGCAGAGAGCGTTAATTGTTTAATTATATAGACGTGCGCGGGCGCGCAGGTCGGCCGGCGCGCGGCTATATAATGACGTCCGCAATCTTCCCCCGGGCGGCCGCGCGCGAAGTCGTGGCGCGTTCGTGACCGGACCGTGCTAATTGTCACGACGTAAACGACTCGTTCTAATTGACGACGCGGATGAGAGGGTGACGAAAGGAGAAGGGGTAAGGGGAGGGAAGGCGAAGGGGGAGGCGGGAAAAATTAGCCGAGAGGGGTACATGCGAGAGTGAACGAACGTACGCCGGAGATGTGTCCGGTCTTCTTTAGCCAGGGACGTGGCTTCGATTAAGGTGCCCACCTACAAACCGCCCGCATTATATTGTGATTAACGTGCCGACTCGCGCGGTGGTCCGCACCGCGCCGCGCCGTACTTTACGCCCCGCGCGCTTTCTTCCTCGCGCACGTTCGTGCCGCAGCTGGTCGTTACTTCGCGAGACTACGGGCCGATCCTGCTATTGATAATGCGCGCACAGAGAGTCCGAGAGAGAGAGAGAGAGAGAGAGAGAGAGAGAGAGAGAGAGAGAGAGAGAGAGAGAGAGAGAGAGAGAGAGTACGATCGTCTCTACTTATTTTTCCGATTTCTCGCCGATAAATAATTCCCCACATCGCTTGGCCCCCGCGGGAGGCTCGGGGCGAGGTATCTCCGAGATGATTCACTTCCCCTCCCCCCTCTCGTTCGTAAATGAAGTTCGAGATAAATACCGTCCCACTTTGTGAATAGTTAAGCTGATTTGTTAAGTACTGTACTATATGACCGATCGCTATGGGAACAAAAATGTAATCAAATAACGCATGATTAATTCAAATGGAGATATTACGTGAAAGGCACTGACTCCGTATGATAAACCCACTTCGGACACTCGATACGCTATTATCCTATTACACGTTAGATACATCAAAAGTGAAATATTCCGGAGGTAATGCCGATGGAGACATAATCGTCGACTGTCATAAAAAAACGATGGACGTCGGCCGAATTAACTTTCTCCTCCGTGGCTCGTCGCGTCTCCGAAAATACGGCACGGGGGCGGTTAAAGCCGCCTCGTCTAGGTCAACGAGGGTCCAAGGGGCCAAGGAGAGGAGTCCCCGTTTCCAGCATTACACCCTCGTGTCCTTCGACAATTTTATCAGTTATTCCGCGCTATTCCCAGCCGTGCGATTCTACGTATTACACGAGCAGATGGAGAAACAGCACGATCCTTCGTGGACGTTTTTTTTTTTCACGAGAAGACACCGACCGTGTGGGTGAGGGGGCGGGAGAGGCGCGCGGGGGGAGAGGGGGGCAGATCGTTACTTGAGTATTCCGAGTGAGAGGCTCGTCATTCGTGAGAGGAACGTCTCGTATCCTCCGTCTCGTTTAACGTACGCCACGATATCGCGCCCGTAAGAAGCGAGAGAGCAAGAGCACAAGAGAGAAAGAGAGAGAAAGAAAAAGGGGAGAGGGATAGAAGGAGAATCTTCTTCTTCTTCTTCTTCTACTCGGCAAGACAATCAGGTAATGCCTGCTCGGTATGCCTGCTGTCGGCCAACGCGCGCCTCTGGGGTGCCGTAAGACACGGCACTGGCGAAAAAAAGTGTGCTGCAGCGTCCACCACCTTCGACCTCCGCATCCTCCGTGGTTCCTTCTGAATTCTTCATCGGATGTTGTCTTTCTAACGGGGCGGTGCGCGCCCGGCGAAGTTCGCGGCGGCCTAGAATTGCGAATGAATTCACGAAGAAGATGAGGAATGGACGCGAGGGATGTGGGTGAGTGAGATGCGAGTTCTCTCTCTCTCCTCTCTCTCTCTCTCGGGCGAGGGACGATGACTGTAACGCGGAACCCATCATGCGCAGCAGTCCATGGTGAAGCAGGTGCAGCAGCGAGCGACCGGTCTTAAATCTATTTTTACTTAGTGCAACGTAACTACGGGCAATATATAAGCGTCGATCTTGATGCTATAAATTCTTTAAGAATACCTATTCTTTGATTGGTAAATCAATTGAATCAATTGAAAATTCTTTCTTCTAATTAGCCAATTAAATGCTTTAAAAAAATTGCAGTGAGACTTTAATCATCTATATAATTCCTATTTCTACTAAAAAAATAGTTACCTAATTTTATTCTATATTCACTATTAATCCAAATAAATTTCCATTTACATTTTCCATAAACGGATTGTGTATCTATGATGGTTGTGTATCTACGTACGAAGCGTATTAGAGGGAAAATCGAAGCGGAACGCATTGTACGTTCGGGCAGAGCGTCAAGGTATCGAGTAAATAGCAAAATTATGCAAATTGACGCAAAATTGTCGTCGCTTTTACAACAGTAAAGAGACGGTTCTCGGATGAGAACGCCTAACCGCGGTGCGCGCTGGAAATCATCGCGCGCTCGTCATTTTCTCCGCAATTATATTACCGAGAAAATAAGATGAGAAAGCAACGCGCGTCGTCGTCGGCCGGCCGGGGCCGTAATCCGCGAAAGCGCGGCTGCTAATTGCTTCCTGTTCGCACTTTACGCCGCATCACTTATCGCAATTATTATCGCGAGTCTTCGCAGATACGGAAAATTGACCGCTTAATGCTCGCGGAATCGAATTATTTCCCGTCGATTCGTCGTGCCGCCGCGTAATCCACGTAACGGCGTTACAAAAGCGCTAAGTGCTGCCGGATTTTGTGTGGATGGACGATTTTATATATGTCCTACACGACTTGTGTGTTGCGCCGAAAAAGATTTCGACGAGATTTCCCTCGCGTGGTATTTCGTATCGTACAGATGGCCTGATTATCGGAAGTCACTAATTTTTCCGTAATTTGCGTGTGTTTTTTATTTATTTTTATTCCCGACGCGTGTACGCGCCCTTTTGTCGATCTCGAAGATAATGAAGCACGAAGAAAAATGCGGAAACTGGACGTCGAAAGGAATACGAGAGCGAACGGAATAAATGCTTCGTATCGGCCGGGTGAAGGGTGACTATCGAGCGCTCGATGACTCAGGGCTTTTTTTAGTATCGTCGATGATAATTTACGTCAGGGGTGCGCGACACGATCAGCAATCAATACCTCGAACGGATACCTCCCCTAACGTTTTTTTTTTCTACGATACCCCCGATGCGTGTTACCCCTAACGCTAACGAAGCTGAAAGACCGCCGTTGCCATTTGGCGCGTCGCGCCGATTCTGGCCATTATACATTAATGTAACAAACACGTTATGTACTTTCACAAGCCATTATATTTCCTCAAACAAAAGAAATGGGCTTTAATAAAACTTGCGAAATTGTAGTCTTCAAGTCGACATATTTTCTACTTCGCGAAAAGTCAATTTAATAACAAGTAATTAATTTTGAGATTTTAGATAAAAATTTTCCTAGTAAGAATTTTGCAGATATTTCCATTCGAGATGCAATAATTACAAAAATGTATATTTCAATATATATGTCAGTTTATATATCTACATGCGCAAATAAATTTGACACTTCGATTTTCGAGCGGGAAGAATAATAACAGTTTCCTGGCGAATTCCCTGTCAGCGGAATCCCCCGAATTCGAGTTTCGGGCGTGGGTTCCAACAGCAAGGACCGCAGCCTCGTAAGAGCAGAAGCCCTAATGACATTCGCCCGATCAAAGGCGGGCCACCCTCGGAATAACCGGAGGAAATTTAAAACGTGCCCTTTTTTCAGCCAAAAAGAAACGAAGACTGACGAGGGTTAATGCCGATCACGTACCCGCCGCGTACGCGAAACCCTTCCTCCTTCCCGTCCTTCGAGAGAGGCAAAGCTCACCCCTCGTCATTTTTCCCAATACCCAGCAGTACGCACCATCGATCAATTCAGACAGCCAAAGAATCGAAACTACCGATGCCCGAGCGCGACTCTCGTTTGAATGTTTTTAATCCTTGTGTGTGCAAGCTTATACGAATTGCAACAATGACATTGAGGTTTAATGTCTCGACAAACGATGCTAGGTATATACAGAAATTGTATTATTTTTTACAATAAAATTAGTTTAAAATTGTAAACATACATATTATTAATAATTTTTAAAAGTGTAAAAATTAATAATAATAATTTTTAAAAATTAAACTAATTAATACATAACAATGCTTTTTTGATGCAAGTTAATGAAAAAACAGTTAAGAAAGAAGCAATCAGACGGATTACAAGTTTTTCATTTTTTTCTGAATGTATCTCGTAAATCTCCTGATAAAGTACTGTTGACAAAGTACTTGATAATGAACAATTCGATACTCAACTAACGTCCACGTGTCAATGGTACTTAAGCAACGTGCTTGCTTAATTTAAAATCCGCCTGGCACTCGCGAGAGGATCGTAAAACGTGTCCAGAGTGATCGACCTGCGACTATTGATGTCATAGTGTACGTAGGGTACAAAAGAAACAGTCTCTCTCTCTTTCTCTCTCTCTCTCTCTCTGTTTGTCTCTCTCATACCGTAGCCACGCACAAAGATCACTTTGATCAAAACCGTCACGAACATCTGGATCTAGACGATCCCGTAAATACTCAACTATACTGGCAAGGGACATTTGATAATCTATCTTAATATCGACCTACCGCCTGCATTCACAATGATTATCAATTTTTCCCTTTGAATCAATAATGCACACATTAGCAATAATAATTATAAAAATTTATGAGCATTTCTTTACCCTACAAATTCAATTCAATGACGGAAATTGCCTATTTCGAGCAACGATGCTTCTAATGCTCAAAATAAGCAGTTAATCATCATTTTCCAGTATTAAACTTCTGCAGTAAAAGTTATCATTTCAGTTTACAAAACACATTGTTGTATGATTAAAAAATTCGCGAGAACGCTGTAACGAAAGATGTATAATAAGACGAAGAGAATGTCAATCCCGTGGCCGTAACTTTCGATTTTTCCCCGCCGTTCGATTTTTACGCCATTGTAATAAGAAAATTGCGATTGCGCGTCGATTTAGTAATTTCAGCCTCGTACGTAATGACCAATTCGCTCGGGCCCAAACCAGGAAAGAAAAAGAAGAGATATAATGCCCATATTAAAGTATTCACTTATCCCACCCGTTCATCTGCCTTGAAATTTGCCTCGGAGCAAGCTGATCCATATAGTCATCGTGCAACGATTGCTAACGACCGTACGCAATCGTGCACGAAGGATGAAAATTCCCCCTCCCCCCTCTCCTCCTCCTCCCCCCTTCTCTTCCCTCCCGTTGCCGATCACGTACGCCGACGAGACCTGCTCGATCGGGACGTGTCACGTACAGATAATCGTAATGGCACGCATTTTACGGATAATCCGACTGCGCACGCGGGATTGAGAGACGCATCGGTATGCATGTATTCATAACGAGTCCTCGCGGCGAGCTCGTCTTCGTTTTCGTTCGGCATATTTAATACGTTTAATATATGTATATATATATATAAGTATATTGGAATCCTCCTGACGCGCGCAATCAATAATACTTTACCGACGCAAACGTGTCACAATTGTCAAAGCGGGACGATCGTCGATTTTTCTTCCTCCTCTTTCGCGAGAGACATTTCCCTGTGTAAAAGCCAACGAGATTTCTGCGAGGAGTGAAATACGCGGCGCTCTCGAGTGTGCCGTACGTACGAATATATACCGTCGGGCGTCTCGCGCGCAGAAATCGCGCGACACCGCGCGCTCGTTAAACCCGATCGCCTTCTTCGCCGGCGATTTTCGATCGGTGCGCGTTTCCGTTTACATCGCGATTTACGCCGCGTTTATTACGCGCGCGATAATCGAAAGTGTGCTGATCCAGATATATATGTAATATCGATCGCGATCCGAAATCGCCCGGCGTCGCTGCTGCACGCGAGCGCGCGCGATCACAAAGGGTATATCGAGGAGGAAAACTTGCCCTCTTACCGATCACGTACCGACGAGAGATCCCGCCCGATCGGACGTGAGATCCCATGGACAGACATCTGGATCGGCGCACGGTGCAACGTACGGATAATCATAATAGGAGGCGTTTTACGGATAATCCGCGTGCGCGCCGTGAGTGAAGAATGCATCCAGGTATACATATATCCCCGACGGGATTCACGGATACACCCTCCGCCGTGCTTGCGTGCGTGTTAGTAGCACACAGGTGCGAGCCACGGTGCGATGCAGTCCGAAACAACCGACCGCACAGACTCTTTCGCCTTCCTCTCTTCTTTCTTCGCGTTCACCGCTGCGAAACGTTCGTTCCTTCATTTGTTCGCTCGCAGGCGGAATCAAAAGGCGGCCGAAGGTAAAAAGGTTGTCAATCTCCCACGAATTTTAAGAAATATCCTACCGTCGCGTCCGTGTCCGACGGTCGTCCGTTCGCCGTTCGGATGTTCGAAAATTAAATCTCGAATGAAATGAATTGAGTGACATGCCCGGGGAAGAACGCGCTTGCGCGCGCGTGTGTGTGCGTGCGTGTGTGCGTTCAGGGATCCTTTGATAACGCGCGTTAAAGAAGGTGCAAAAATGTGACATGCGCGCGACGCGTGAAAAGCGAGGTGCATCTTGAGACCGTAACGAGGACCGCGCGCGCGCGCGGGAAGAGGGGGGGGGGCACGGAGGATCGGGCAGAAGCGGGCGAGAGAGCCAAATAACTCCCGTCTCTCGCGTCTACATGACGCGCACGTGATATATACATATTTACGTCCGCACGCGCAGACGTGCGCAACCGGGTGCACGTATAAATAATTTTACGTTAGCGTCGTGCGCGCGCGCGAGTCTCTCTACGCGCACACGACGACGTCGCCGACGATGGAATATCTGAGACGGAGCGAGAGAGAGGGGGAGAGAGAGAGAGAGAGAGAGAGAGATATTGCGTAAGGAGAGAGGAAGAGGAGAGAGGAGAGACGCGTCTTTACATTTCAAATAAGTCGACTCACTCGTATACCCAGGTTTCTTTTTCCCTTCCACGAGGAGGGAAGGACCCCTTTCTCCCCGTCCTTATACGTATTCATTATTGGTACGAGCCTGGGTTATGCCGCTCGAAACGTGCGTACCTGGGCCTCCCCCTCTTCTCCCCTTCCCGCCCGGATTTCTCTTATTTGTCATAAATCAGCGCCAGATCGTATACGACCGTCCGAGAATTCCTGATTTCGGGCCGTCGCGTTTATACGTCCGGGCGCGACGTTCGTCGTCGCAAACTACGATTTCATTTCGATAGCGCCCTCTCGTCTTGCAGTTCGACGGGACCAATCATTTTGCTTCACAATTTTTAGAATTAGAAAAAAAATGTCACGGAGGAATTTTTAATACGAAGCGTGAAAAGTATTCGTATTGAATGCAGAACGAAGTAAATTCTGGAAGAATTTATTATTCAATTTAAAATCCTTACAAGAGAAAGAGAGAGAGAGAGAGAGAGAAATTTAAATCCTCTTTTTAAATTAAAATTAACATAAAGTTAAATTAAAATTTGCGGTAGTATTATTAATCCTATAATATTAAATAAAAATTCTCCGCTCCTCCGCTTTTCTTTCCTCTCCCGCCAGAGTGCTCGCAGAGTTTAACATCGATGTGCTACGTAATGCTATTACCTCTATGTCGTTTGAAGAGAGAGATTATTTGAGAACTTTTAGTAGTGAGCGTAGAGGTCCCCCTTTCTATTCGTCGCTTTTATGCAAGTCGACGGAACGAGGTTGAAGAACCCCGAGAGGAGAGCTCCGAACGAGTCTAACGAAGCCCAACCCAACTACCGCCGCCAAGGGCTGTCTCGTTATCTTTTACAGATAGGAAACCCCCACCCCCTCCGTGCCCGCCGCCGCCACCGCCGTCGCTGCCGCTGCCGCGCCGCGCCGCCCTCGTTTGGGCTTTCCACGTGGAGGAACGGGCGCCATTATCACGAGAATCCTTATTTATTGGGAATCGATCGTATTCAAATCCCCCCAGGTTCCTGCCTCGGACGAGGACTGACGCGCAAACTTCTTTTTCCAGACTATATAGAGAATCGTGGACCCAGAAAAGGGATTTATCTGGGCTCGATGCTATCGCTCGCGACATTGTCGTGCGCTCCGACAAACCGAGAAAGTCTCCCTTCTTAATCGGAAAGCAAGGCGCTCGCGGCGACGAGTTGGAAAAATCCATCGTTAATTATCAACAATTCCTTCGTTAATTACACCAGAAAAAAACGCAGATTATAGAGCAGATTAAATATTACAATGTTGCAGCAACATTGTAATATTTCTGCAATATAGCTGAATTGTTATACAATATGTTGCTGCAACATTGCAGTTATAATCTGTGTTTGCTGAGTTATCAGCAATCTTTCGTTAATTATCAACCATTCGTTAATTACCAGCGATCCCTCGTTAATTACCGACAAATCGTTCTGTCCAAACAGACCCTCAGGCGAGAGCGAGAGAGGTGCTAAAATCACAAACAAAGGAAAAAACGACTACGGATCCCTCTTCTGAACGAGTCTTTCGCGAGGAGGCATAAAATTTCGCCCGATAATCACAACGATTCGTAATTCGAACGATAAGCATCGCGACATGGACGGCGCCGTACGTGTTCCGTGAGCTTGTTTTTCAATTACGACGCGGATGTACCAACGGCATAAAACAGGATTCAACGTGGCCGTATTCTCGCGAGCGTGAGATACACAAAGTAAGACGGACACCCGTAAAACGCCATAAACAGGCGAGTTTATCTCGCGCAATCGTCACTCTCGAGTCCGTTCCTCGAGCGAGACGCGGGGACACGTCCGAAGTGGCTTTTACGCGCGCGAACGTGTGCATCGTCTCGCGCGAAAAAGAGAAAGGAGACGACGACGACGACGACGACGACGATGACGATGACGACGATCCCAGGAACGTAATGCGGCAATAATTGTGCTTTTTGCCGTCGTCGACGACGACGAGCGCGGCGACGATGACGAGAAAAAGAATTTTCCCCGTAGCCTCGCTCGCGGTGAACATCGCGTTGAGTTCTCGCGGGCGCGGGGACGCGCGCGGACCGGGGCGGACTTTCGTCGCGTGCGATTATCCCGTAAATGTCAGTGCGGGAGCCACGGCGGGGGTCGCGGTGGTGGGCTTTTACGTGCCGCTTTTACGAGCACATCCTCTAGGATGTGCTCTTCCGAAAAAGGGACGTCTCACTCGGCCCCCGCGCGCTCGTGCGCGCGCGCCCCCGCGGACACGAAGCCGTCTTCACGCGATAAGACTTCTCTGTGACACGACAACACGTATACACCCCCGTTTCCTAAACTATACGCCTTTAACGATTCCGTTTTACTGCGAGAGTGAGAGAGAGAGAGAGAGAGGTCGGTATTGGGTTTATAGCAGTTACATATTGATCGAAGCGAGATAGGGGGAATGTGTCCAGTGTGCGGAGAGGGTATATACCTAACCGATTGAAATCGCGCGATGTGATTTTCACACAGCGTTCTCCCGCTTGCACGAAATGCGCAAACGAGACATCACGCGGATGAAATTGACGGCTGTATTCAATCTCTATGATTTACTCCATTTGTTGCTCGGTGCTCGATTAGTTGCAAAGGTCTGCAATACTAAGGAAATGCATCGACAGAAAGAAAAAGTGATTGCACAATTACCATAATTTAACTATATAATGTATAGTCATTTTTCGGCGCCAATTATAATATATTTATTTTTTCAGAATTATAAATGCAATTATTATTATTAACATATTATAGTAATAGCCATAAAAATGGAGCTCCCAAACCATGCAATTACAATCACAAGCGCTTTTCTCTCAGTGTGAAATTAAATTCAGGAAAGAATTGAAATATCATCTTTCGCATACGTTAATTGCATTGTTAATTACTTATTACATCTACGCGTCTGTGCGATTATCGTCTATATACGCCTGCATCTCGGAACTTTAAATTCACGCGAAGTTTCCACGCCTGGGAGATTCCCGTTAAACGCAAGTCGTCTTCAAATCGCCGAGGAATCTGCCCAGAAAATATTCCCCGGCAGATCCGCGCAGATACTACGTATCGCCCGCGAGATACTGTGTACTCGCCGTAATGGAAGGTAATGTATCTCGCGATCAATTTCTTACGCGCGTTTGCGTTTCGCGCAGCCTCCTCGCTATCTTCTTCGCGCGAGGATATTATTAAGGAGGGCGGCTCTCCCGCGGAGGAGGTTGGCGCGCGGGGGAGGACAGGGGGAGGTCGGGGACGGGGAGGGGGGGCAAAGGGGGAGAAAGAAAATTGACTTGAAGAAAAACCCCGGCTTGGAAGGCAGCCCCGGCTCCGGGGCTCGTGTGTAAACTTTTCTGAATTTCCTTAGGCAAATATTGGCCGGGCTCGCGGGCGCGCTCCGCTCCTCGCGCAGGGTCGTGCGAGACGGTGGCTCTTGGGGGAGCCCTTAGGGCGAAGAAAATGAGATTTTTCTCCGAGAGACCGAGCGGGCTATACGCTCCACTCAGGTAGGACGACGGCAGAGGGAAGAAGCTCGAATTCGAAATTAGCTCGTATCGAGGTCGTGCACCGCCGCCCCGTGTCGTATTACATGAGAAATATATATGTATATATATATATATATGTGTGTACATGTATGTATGTTATACGTATATATACTCGCAGACACATAGGTATACATGTACCGACGCCGCGCGCTCATAAAAATATTCCTTCATCGTCGCAGAAAATTCCGGATTCTACGGAAAGTCACGCATAGGAATGAGCCATGCGCTCTGAGCGCATGCGAAGCTCAGGGACAAGGACAACGTATTTTGTTTGAATCTGCAATCCTAACGATATTAGTTCGTTGTTCGTTGTAAATATAATTATCATCGTGTCACCCTCTTGAGATTAAAGTCTTATGAGAAACCAGAGAGCTCTTAATGAAATGTCAAGACATGTCAAATTTTGTTAAGAAGATTATACGTTTGCGCGCAAGAGATAACAAATAACAATCCTACGTCACATAATTTAATGGGATAAATGGGTGCAGAGTTTTAAAAAAAACCAGATTTGAGATTAAGACATTGGAATACAATAATCTACGTCTTGCGCATTAATCGTACAAACTGTCGTATTGCAATGAGGAACGCATATGAAAATCAATATAATCCAATAAATTGTATATAACGAAGAAGAATGCTCTTTCTCTTACGAACTTTCTGGCAAACAATTCGTCGAACTTGTTCAGAGTATATATTGTAACGTGGAAGAGCCACGGCAACATCTTTAATATCCTCAGTATTCTTCGATTATATTGAACGTATAGCGGATACGCAGATACTTGGATACAATAACCCGTAGGCGAATTCTTCGGGATCTATAAGGGAAGCCTAGATTATAAGCCAGGGAGTATAGTAGTGGTGGGCATTATAGGGCCGGAGGTGGTTCCCGTGGGTGAAGAGGGTTTGCCAGCGGCTCGCTGTCGGGGGATGGATGGAACGGCAATCATCCCTACTTGATGAGTTTTTCTTATTTTCCCGGCGGAGTTTTAAAAATGGCCGCTTGGCATGCAAGTCTGCCCGCGCGACTTGGTCTTCTGGATTTATTTCGATTACTTTTTTTCACCCTCGTACACGAAGCCATCCGTGTCATTCTCCTCGTCTCCTCTCACCCCTACTCCCCCCTCTGCACCCCCCTGGGTTCTCGTAGCGCATTCGCACACATTTACTCTCGTCAGTGTCTGAGAATTTAGAATTCTCCTTCGAGCCGGCGCAGGCTCGCATCTCTGCGGGACGCTCGAGATCTATTCGCATTTTCCTTGGGACTCTTTCATGGGGGATTTACATTGTTGCATATTATTTGCTTTCAGTGGATACCTGATTTAATGTTTAACGCATGGAATACAATACATTAGTCATTTATCGTAGATACTCTTTTCCATTTTGAACAAATAAATATTTCACTTATTAAAATAACTAGATTTAATATTTAACGTATGGAGTAAAATAAATCAATCAATTATTATACCTTTTTCACATAAAAACAAAATTCAATGATTTATTATTTATTAAAGTAGCTCGAGGTTTTTATATTGACACTTACTTTTACATCATTCTTCAATTAAGTTATTTCGACAGTCTCTTCATTACTCTTCCTTTGCTCCAATACGACAGAATCTTCGGCTCTGATTAAGTGGACTATGTAGCTGGAGCGAGCAGGCGAAAACGTTTCGTAGATCCTAGAGCGACGTTGTAGGCGAGTCTCTAACGGACAGGATATAACAGGATCTGTGTGTCCAGCAATCATCGAGTATTGAGCGAAAGATTACATTAGTAATAAGCCATTGATATTTCATAGGGCAGGGATGCTGTTGCGCCGCGGCGGCGCACACGCACGTATATCGCGACCTCACGGAGAGAGATCCCGCTCTCCCAGGAGATCTCAATCAAGGCGAAAAATAATTTTTATCCCGACCCACGTCAGCCCGCTCCAATAATCTTCGCCGGCTCTGATCAAGCTCTCCCTCGCGCCAGATCGATGAACGTTTACACGTACAAGACCATTTTTCTTCTTCTTTTTTTCTTCTCTCGTAAATCTGCATCTTCGTGTTGCGAATTGAAATCGCGATATCGAGTTGTCCCAAATATCTGTCTTGGACATCGTTAATGCGAAAACGAACGTCGACGAACGCACAGACGAAGAAACGCTTCTCCCCGTTTCTCTCTCTCTCTCTCTCTCTCTCTCTCTCTCTCCGAATTAGCCTTGATTTCAATTCGACAACGAGCGACCTCGTCGAGTGATCTCGTACGCGTGCCGCAGCGCGGGAGGATACTTTTAAGCTCTATCGGAAAGACGGAGATCGAAAATCGCATCCGATCGTCGTCGGGCGATGCTTCCTCGTCGCAATCGAATTTAAAGGAAAAGACCGGTCGGAGAGCGAGCACGCTCTTCCGCTCTCGGCGAACCTGTTTTTCCCGCGTCGTTATCGTCGTCGTTGTCGTCGTCGTCGTCGTCGTCGTCGTCTCGAGGGGTGCCTCGAGATCATTAGGTAGGAAATCGCATCGGATAGAGAAAGAAGGGGCTCGACGCGACGATCGCGCGACGGGAATGAATTTTTTGAAGGATCGTCGTTTTCACGAACAGAGGCAGATATAAAAGGAACGAGGACGAGAGAAAGAAAAAGAGAAAGAGAGAGAGAGAGACTTGATCGGCAGCAGCCTGAGAGATCTCGCCGTCTCACCTCCTCCTCTCATTCGCCTCCTTCCTCCGGGCTTTCTTCCCCTCGTCGTTTCGTCACACCTCCGCACCTCCTTTGTTTCAGCCGCTTCGCCCTCGGTTTTTCATACGGCTTTTTGCCCGCGCGTTTCGCCACTTAACTCCGGTAGTGTCGCGTCATCGCCGTGGCTGTCCAGCGGAGCTCACTAAGGACTCCGCGGTGCGGAGATATTGGTGGTATGCGAGAGAGACGTCTGGTCCATCTCTACCTCTGATCCGTTCTCCCCCTCCTCCCCTCCGTCCCTCGCACTCTCCTCTCCGTCCTCCTTTCTTGTTAGATCCTTTCTACGTCGGATCTAATATCATGGAGGTTTCGCCATCGCAACGACGCGAGGGTCAATTCCGCTGAAGACGTCATGAGAGTTGAATTAGATTGTTAAATCGGCCCGTACATTGTTCATTAGACGTATAAGAATGTTTCGCGCGAATCGGTTACGAGACGGGAAAAAAAGATGACGATTTCCTGCAGTTCAAATTGTTGTTGCGCGAAAGACTTTCTCGTAGCCTAAACTCGCCTATAAGCTCCACTGAAAAGCCTCGAGACGCTCTACACGCTCGATGCGTAACTGCCAATCTGCACGAAGCTATCACGAGCCGTACTTTTCATTCGCAATAATTGCCAAGTTATTGCAATTAGGTTGTCATGAGTTACTGCACAGTCTACATGATGAGAACGAATTATGTACGTCCGCGGACTTCCGCGATTACAGCGTGACCAACGTATTGGAATCTAATTTTGCCGTAATAGAAAATTCAGCCGAACCGTTAAGACAAATTTAAGAGCTAATTGATGACAATGTACCTGCTATGTTATCGAGCCGGCAAACATCGCCGGCATTAACGTTCGTCTTTCTCCTTCCTGGTCCCCCTCTCCCCCTTTTTTTGAATCAAGTTTGAAAAACCGCGTTTCATCCGAAACGCAAAGGGCGCAGATTTCTTCCTTCAGCCGCCCCTCTTTTTTCAGGGATGTCCAGAGAAAATGGAATCGGCGGCAAACTTTCCTCTTCTCCTTCTTCCTACTACAGTCCCATCCTCTCGTGTTTTAACAAGACGAGACAAAGAATAACGATGGGGATACCGAGAGCGCGGGACAATTAACTTAAAATGCATTGGCCTGATTGAGAAAAGGTTCGTCCGGGCGTCTGACCGTCTGTCTGTGAGCATGTCTGACAACGTCGAGCATAGCCCCCCCTCCCCTCCCGTCTGAATAGGCTTGGAATGCGCCGCTGGTCGTCCCTCCCCCCTCCCTTCCTCCCCTCCCTGCGCCCCTTTGCCTCCCCGATCCCCCCCTCCCCCTTTGCCCTAAACATACCGCCGATGTATTCCCTTTATACGCAAACACGTATACCTGGTCCCTCACCCACGCCTTATATAGGACTCCCCCATCCAGTGATGGATACGAACGAGGCATGAATACACCGGCCGTTTTCGGAAAACATCGATAATCGCCGTCGCCGGCGGTTTGCCATGGCTCGTCGAGCGCCTCCAACGAAAAATAGCGCGCGCCGTACAAAGAAATAGTTTCACTAATTCGAGAAAATTACTCTCTCTCTCTCCCCCCCCCCCTCCCCCC
>NW_012026852.1:332919-337697 GCF_000956235.1 Wasmannia auropunctata | reverse complement strand
CCCTCCCTCTCTCTCTCTCTTTCTCTCTCTCTGTAGATTAATCGAAGCCTCGACCGCAGATAGTTTCGAAAATCATGAACCTGCGATTACGCCCGCGAATATACCGGCGTACGATTTATTAATTCAATGAAGAACCATTTCCTGCACGCGAGTCGCTCGTTCTCTGTTAACTTCATTAACCGTCGGGTTTCTGCGCCATGCGAGAATAAAAAGCGTATTCCGGCGGTTATATACGCGGGCGAAATGTCATTCACTCTGTATCTCTATCAGGACGTTATTAGGGCGGATCGTTTTAGTACACGTAACTTGCCGCTTTCTCGAACGTGAAACGTGAAATTTGTCACAAGAATACATCTTCGAGCTTGCCGAATTAACAATATAATCTTGATACATCTTGATATATCCCGCGAGCAAATACAAATAAATTAAATAGCAGAGAGATATTTTCAAATGTCTCAAATATCACATTTTCTCAATCCATGTAATTCTAAGAACTTCGAGATATATATTATATTAATAATCCAGCCATTCCTGTCCTGAAAGATCAAGGACTACATTTTTGCGATCCTTGAGAAAATTTTATTTTAATCCTTCGGTCACACGAAGGACACACAGTATTATATGGTAGTCTTATAAATCTAGTTTTTTTTTCTTTGCCACTCGTATCGCGAGATTGCTTCGAAAAAAAAAAAAAAAAAAAAATTAATCAAACGGACCTCTGAACGAAATTTATAAAAATTATTCTTGTAAGGATGCACGCCGGGACGAGCATGAATGCATTTAAGAAACACTTCTTCATTATGATACAATCTCCGGCTGCCGATAATGCGGCGAAAGAAGGCACCCGGTCCCCCCCTTCTTCCCCCACCCCGGAACCCGCGCAAAAAGATCCTATTGAAAATCAGGGTTACGCGATTATGTGCTCGCCGATCCAGAACCCCCGACCTCTTCCAATTATCCCGAAACTATTGTCCTTCCGCCTTGCGATCCTCGGTCAATATCTTCCCTTTCATGCTTGGTTCCTGCGCGAAAGGAGCGCACAAAGGAAGCGGGTTCCTTCATGGCAGAGCTACGACGCACTGATTAAAAATTATCACCCACCGACTACAAAGGGGGCACTTGCCCGCCACTCGCTGTCCCCCTTCCCTCCCTCCCTCCCCCTTCCCCCCTCTGCCATCCCCTGCCATCCGGAGAGCCTGCTTTTCTTTTTCCTCTCTACTCGCCCGACACTTCGTCTTCTTATTTATCTCGCCCGTGGTCCCCGACGAAAGCTAAACAAGCCCACGGCCGGTCGAGCTTGCGGCCGAGGAAACTTGGCAGACGAATTAAAAGTTACAGTCCTCGCTCGCCCTATATACGTATAGAATGGGACTTTCGTTCTTGCGGCTCTCGTACAGTTGTGTGTTTGGAAAAGCGAAGAGAAAAAAAGCGATCGCTTCAAGTATTCATCTCAAAGTATCGTGCAAGTATACGACGAGTTATCAGAGTTCTCTTACATTAGCATTAACTAAATTATCATATCGTTTTCGCACATATTACTTCAGCAAATAATAATAATAATAATAATAATACGGCAGGATACGTTAAAGTGGTAATAATCAAGCTAACTGTATATGTAAAGTATTTAATATTGTTAAACACAGCAAAGTTCAAAGCAATTCCCTGGCTTATCCTGTAGATTCTATAGCGTGTACAAAATCTCTTTTTTTTATAAACCGAACCGAAATTACGATGCACATTACGTTAAATACCCTTTTGTCATTTAAATTTCATTGAGGGCAAACAATTACGTAAATTCAAAGGCCCCCATTATGTTTCGCGAGGTGCAACGGGACTTCGGCGATTTTAACGACGCCATTCGGCGTCGCGGAGAGAGAGAGAGAGAGAGAGAGAGAGAGAGAGAGAGAATCCCGCGCGTTCTCTTTTCTCGACGCGCGGAGGAGAGATGGAGTACCCCGCGCGGCCGGATTGACAGAATTCTAGACCGTGATTCTTCACTTTCGCGGGACGATAATAAACGCGCCTTTCAATCATTATTTAATTCCCTCGCAACCGGTATTTAATGTGCGGTTTCGTCATAATGGCATGTTAATCGCCGCAGGAGAGAAAACCGCTACCGCTGCCTCCGTACGGAACGGCCCCCCCCTCACTCCCCCCCCTCTGCCCTGCCTCCCCCCGATCCTCCGCAGGATCGATCCTTCCTTTCTGACGTACACACGAATACGCCCATCGGCATTCACGAGCGTCGGTCACGAAAGGGGCCGTGACTCGCGACGTGATTCGCACGTATCGTTGCCCTCACGATAATCCCAATGCCAGTGAACTTTCAATCCCGGAGGAGCTCCGGGCTAACCGGCGCTGAATTCCCGCCATCACCCAGTCATTGCCATCCGCCTGCTAACTGGCGCATCGCCGATAAAATGTTGGAGCAGCTCGCACCGCACGGTCACGATCGCTACGCCGGCGAAACAAATATTTACGAGACAATTAAGACGGGCGTATCCCGATGAATATATACGAGCAAAAAATGCCTTATCATTCAATGATATTCAACCTTTACGACTCACGTACTGCGATGCAATAATTGTTCCACATGTATTATTTGCGTGATTCTTTGTTAAATCGTACATTCTGATCTAATTTATTAATATCGTTCTCGCGAAGAAATTAGAATATGACGCTACAATAATACGACGGTATGTTTTATTAGATGATTACGTAATTGGAGCTATCGGTCGGCCGCGCGTAACTTTAACTCGTGCGTAATTTCGAATATTTCGTAAATGCACCGCGTGAAAGGAGTCGCCAGCCAGTCGGCACGGAATTATACCACGGCATTGAGATGAGTTCTGAGAATCCGGGTAGAGGACTTCACTGTCTTGGGTGCCGTCCTGGAGTCCGCGAATAATTGATGACTCGTCCTAGCCCCGAGTCCATTGTGTCTAATTTGCTAATTTTAGACAGAGGTCATTACGAAGAATATCGTCCGAAGTTGTAGATCGCGAAGATCACGTTCCGTATAAACTCTTGAAATACGCTCGCTTTCCACCTCGAGAGAGAGAGAGAGAGAGAGAGGAAGTGGGCGCCGCAATAACGAGATTTACATAAATGACAAATCGCAAAAAACGTTCGCGAGTTTAAAGAAAAAAAAAATTGGCTATCATATATGTAATTTCTTCATCGGGATTACCATTATCGATTCGAACATGAATTATTGATAATGCGGAGCGCCCGGATGATCATCAAAAGAGGCTCTCGACGGAGCAACCCGCAACCATGTTTTAAAACCGTAATTTTTTACCCGGTACATTTCAATCTCGGCATTTAAGGCAACGCTAACACAATAAGGGACAACGGGACAACGTCTTGCACGTGCGTCTCGCTGAATCAGCATGAAGAAGCGCGGCGCGACGTAACGACGACTCGTCTCTGATATCACTTTGTTGCATCGCATTGTCGCGATTTTAATAACCGTCCGATGGACACGATCGAATAGTTCATCTCCCCAGCACGCTCACAATAGACACTAGGATCCCGAAGAACGTGGCTCCGCAGAGAGAACCGTGTCGGATTATTCCGATAAGAGAAAAGAAAATATATAAGGTATTATAATTCGATACGTTGTAAATATTCGAATATTAAGCTATTCCCATCCTCGGCATTCTCTCTCTCTCTCTCTCTCTCTCTCTGTCTCGCGCGTCGCTTAAAAGTGATATTCTCCGCTTGAAATCCTGGTGATAGTTCCAAGCACGTCGCTGAATTTCGATATAAGGTGGAGAACGCGTGATTTGGCAGTGCACGAGTCTGCCACCCGGCCGCACTATAAAAACCTTATCGGCGATCTTCCTGCGGCTCTCCGAGTGGGGACGCTTAATATTAATGTCTCCTCTCTCGCGGAGGTATCCCTGCGCTCGTGCATACCGGGTGCTCCGGAAAAGAGAGAGAGAATCGCAATTTATTCCCGGCGCTTCTGCCGCGAATAATCGATTCCAGTTTGCAGTCCGTCAGAATTATATTCGGACAGTAAGTTAACATTACCTTTGATACAGTAAAAGAAAAAGACGATTCTAAATTTTAATATAAGCCTTCTCTTACTATTCTAATCTCTAAATTAAATTCTTAAATCCTTTTATGAACTCTGCACTTTAAATTATTAGTACACGAAGAGAATTTCCTTTTAAAATTTATCCTGAAAATTTTGTTAATCGTGGGACAACATAGTATATTTCGACAAATTTTACTAAATACTGCAATAAAATTTTATTGTGCGCTACAATAAATTTGTTGTAGTATATATTTAAAAAAATAGTGAAAATTATATAAAATTCGTTGAAATACTATGTTGTCCTACGATTAACATGATTTTCAGGGTAAATTTTAAAATAAAATTCTCTCCGTGATACTTGACAAATTATCTTTTCGAGCATATATTCAACAGACGGAGATTTTTTCTAAAGATGAGAATTGATTATTGAAATGAACATGCCGCGTTCATAACAATGTATGTATACGCATGGCATATGAGAAGGAAGATTCTGTTGCAATTCGCGTCGAATTAATGTGTCAATCGCGCGGCAAGTAATCGCGCGGCTTGACTCGCGTCAACCTTCGAACTCACTTGACCCAGAACGAAATGAAGTCGGTCTTTGACGTAGCCTTGATCTTTCGCGATCTTTTCATCCTTGCACCACGCCGAGGATATCGCCCCGCCGATACCGAAGGATCGAAATCGTCATTAATTCCAGCGTGATTCCGTATCCCACCCCCTCCCCCCCTCC
>NW_012026852.1:287294-332899 GCF_000956235.1 Wasmannia auropunctata | reverse complement strand
TCCTCCTCCCCCCATCAGCGGGCTCGCTCCAGCCTGCCTCGTGCTCCGCGCTCCGTTCCGGGCACCGTGACTTTTACCTCTAATTGCGAGTCACCTCGCCCAGGGACTTTTCGCAAGAGACAGACCCGTTGCACGCAAAGGTCATCGAGTCGTTTACGAAGGAGCAAATGTTATCCTTTAGGCGCGATAACGACCGTCATGATGAAGTGGAAACGCTTGGCACGTTGTTAATCAGAGAGAGCCCGATGCCTCATGAGAGGAGAGACCGAAATCGATATTATACAAAGAAATCTCGACTCCCGCGATCGCGATCGCGATCGCGGGACCTCTCTACGTGTAATCATGATTAAATGCCGCTTTCCTGCTCGCACTCAAATATACCTCATTCGACCGCTGTAACGGGAGAGACAGTTATTTTTTGACAAGTCAATAAGTAATCCACTCTAAGTGTATATCATACGTCCCCAAATGCGGCAATAATGTTAATAATTGCAAATTGATCTTATTGACGGGACGCGAAAAATCATAACGACGATAGCCACACTGCAAATTCAAGTGTGCGTCCTGTAGTCACTTTTTACGCTTTTATATACGCCTGTTATATTTTTATGTACATTTTATCTGTGCAGTGTGTGCACGGTTGAATGCATGTTTTTTTACACGTTTAATTTTACAATAATATATGTGTAAGCGTGTAAAAAAAATATACATTTACACGGAAAGCACAATTTTGTTGAAAGATCTAAACATTTTGCTAAATACAGACCTGAAAATAATTTTTTATTAAATCATCAAAATAATTTGTTGGAATATTAAAACTGATAAGCAGTGCTATAAAACGTTTTGATATTCTATCAATCATTTTGACTTTTGCACAAAATTATTTTGATTATTGAACAAAAATTATTTTCAGATCTGAATTCAGCAAAATTATTCTTTCCGTGTAACTGTGTAGAACACAGGTATAAAATGTGTAAAAATATAGCACGCGTGTGAATGTGTAAAAAGTGACAGTACGGAAAGAACAATTTTGTTAAAAGGTCTAAAAATTTTACTGAATACATATCTAAAAATAATTTTTTTGTTGAATCGTCAAAATAATTTGTTGGAATGTTAAAAGTAATAAGCATTGCTACAAAACGTTTTGATGCTCGAGCAATCATTTTGGCTTTTGCACAAAATTATTTAGATTATTAAACAAAAATTATTTTCAGATCTGAATCCAGCAAAATTGTTCTTTCCGTGTACAGATTTACACACTTGGATTTGCAATAACTGCCGCGTTTTGTACAATTCGATTCGTACGAGTAACTGTAACTCGGGCCACCCTATATAAGATCTCGTGGCCGCATACGTAGCCGTGCACCAGGTAACCAACGTCTCGCATCCCCCAGCATAACGTATGAACACCGCGGGCCCGAGGTAGTATAGGAGTTTAATTGGTGGTAATATGAATCCGCGTAATATAAACCGCCATCAGTCTCTCGCCGGGAGAGTGAACGAGCTGCGAAAGGAGAGAAAGAGAGAGAGAGAGAGAGAGAGAGAGAGAGAGAGAGAGAGGGCTGAGAGCAAAGGGCGCGAAGAGGAGCGAGAGAGGGAACACACGAGCGGCCCGAAACGGTGTCTCCACCTTCGTAATACCGACGGCTCTTTTTATCACTGTCGCGAGATTTGGCGCTCCCTTTAAGCGCGGCCGATCGTTGATTACGCGAACGATAATTCACGCGGAGCGGACGGGGGAAGGGGGGAGGAACTCCAGCGCGGCTAATCGAGACTCTCTTATCAGACGCGAGTGAGTGTGATCCTTTGTTATCGCTAAAGAAGGCAGTAAGAGAATCTCTACACGGTAGATGTACATACTTTGTTCTTCAAGAGGCATTAAATTTTTCTATACGGTAAATTAATAAATTTCTTAATAAACTAAAATAGTTTTTAATGATCGTCAATTATGCGTTAAAGAAAACTTAGTTTCAGCAGATTAATAAATGTTGAAACAGAACTGCTGCATGAAACGTTCGCATGATAAATCATTCAAGTTATGTTGGAATTACACTTCTGGAAAAAAAAACCCGAGATCTGCGCCAGATCACAAAGGCATTCAATAGAAGCGCGGCGAAGAGACTTGGAGGCGCAAAATCCCGCGGGGAAGCCCGAGAGAGCGAGAAGTCGTTGACAAAAAAAATTACATTGCTCGCAATTCTGGAGCCGCGAGAAGAAGGGAAGGGGGGAGGGAGAGAGAGAGAGAGAGAGAGAGAGAAAGAGAGAAAGAAGAAGGAAAGAACGAAGTTCGTTGACTTTCCAGGGACGCGACCCCAGCGCGATCGGTGGAAGATAAATACCCGGAGCGGGCGCGGAGGAGGATTCCAGAGCGTTTTCCTTCGGGAACGAACCACCCCGCCATTCCTCAGAGTCCTCCCTTTCGCGCGCCTTCCCCGTGGACCCCCACGCATTTCCTCTAATGTATTCACAAATCTTCGTTCTAACGCGGCGTTATCATTCTCCCAGCAGCCCCGGTCGTCTCGTACGATGGTGGTGTGTGTGTGTGTGTGTGTGTGTTATACTCTCGCGCGTACACGAGCAGCGAGTATAGGCGAGTATGCGAGACCGGCGCGACGGGTGCCCCTTTTTTCCACCCTCCGCCGAGGGGTGGAATTCATTTCGCGGCCCAACGCCCTCGACTCCCACGAACGGCACGGCCGCCGTCGCCGTTCGATTGCTTCGATTATCCTTACCTTATTCCTCGAAGCTCATCCCTTCAGCCGTTCCCCGACCATTACCGGCGCTGGGACTTTGCGTCTTTTCCCTCGATCTCGATTCTCCGTTTTCGCGACGTCGAAAAGCATCCCTATATATACATATACCGAGTCGCGCGACGACGCGTTCTGCGACGCGCGCGACTCGCCGCCGTCGAAATCCATCGTCGTAGGTATACCCAGAAATCTCAGATGAATCACACGCCTACAAGGAAAGGATAGAATAAGAGAGATTGTGAATTAAAGACGATCGGTCGAGAAATCGGTGAGCGATATGAAAATGCTGGCGTAATATTCCATTTCAAATGCGATAAATTGCAAAACAGATGTAATTGTTATACGGATTGTGCGGATAATCGACAAAGTCAATTATATTCGGAATTTTAGAAGTGGATTTTTTTATATTCCTTTCATCACGATGTATCGTTTTGCAACGAATGATCAGTTTTCATATTTCCTGCAGAACAATTCTTTTAAATACTTCTATATATATAATACTCCGAGATAAATATACACCGTTTGAATTCACAGTTTTGCATGTATATTACATATTTAACTAGATTAAATGCTTCGAATTTACAATTTTGCTGTACGTTATTAAATTTAATTGAATTAAATTCACGAATTCAATTAAGTATCCATTTTAAGTATCCGACATCACAGTTGAAGTAGTTGTAACGTCTCTTGTATTGTTTTGCCTTGGAAAAAAAAGGGGAACTATTATAATAACGAGCTAAGCGACCATCCGTTTCCATTTACCATTTCGACTCGGCTCTCTCGACTTTTCATAAAACTTTACGTCTCCGGTTACGTACGTCGTCCGGGGCACGAAGGCGTACGTATTCATAATCGACTTGCCGCGGGTATATGCAGGATATTTCGAGGGTGGAGATAGGAGAATATATATTCCGACAGGACACCGCACACCGGTGCCGGGCAAAGGGCCGGGAAAGACCGGCGGAAGGAGGGGGAGGGGAAGGAGGAGGACGGTTAAATTCGCGTCGTCATTCCGGAATATGAGATTTCCAGGAGCGCCGCCGATGGGTAGAGCCGGAAGACGGTCAGGCAGGACACGGGGTCGCGAGTCCGTGGTGGAGAGAGGCGGGAAGGGGGACGGGGGTGGAATTTCCAGGGGTGGATAAGGCGGACGGCCGCGCGAGCTGTGCTCTTCCGTATGTAAGCCGCATAAGCGAACGAGCGGCGCACGTGTGTGTGACACTACGTATCTGCAATGAGAAAAAGAAAGCGGGAGAGAGCACGGGAGAAAGGGAGGGAGGGAGGGAGAGAGAGAGAGAGAGAGAGAGAGAGAGAGAGAGAGAGAGAGAGAGAGATTGACTGTGCCTCGGAGACCGGCCTGCGTACACGCGCGTGATTATCCGGCGGTTCCATTATTTCGAGAAAATACATTGTACACGTGTGTGTGTGTGTATGTGTGTGTGTGTATGCGCGCGCCATTGTCGCGGCACGGCAAACGATCGCTGCCAATTGCCATTTATATGCGGCATACGTTTACCCGGGTATCTACGAATAAGGACCCGTTAGCCATCCGTTAGCCATCCGCGCTTTAGGCCTTCGTGACAATGCCGCTCAATGCCGCGTACACGCGTACGGGTTACCGTTAATAATAATTATTAACAATATACACGTGTAATGGCGAAACGCTTCGGAACGTTCGATTGCCACGCACGTTAAATTATTGAGCGGTATATACATATGGTGAGCGCGTACAAATGCGAGAGATTAGTTAAACGCATAAAATTATCGGTGTCAATGTTCCCATGTTTATAACGTGCGGTGAGCTCTTAAACGAAAATTTTTTTTCCTATAGAATATATGATTCTAGCAAAATCCTTTCCATATACCTACATATAGCCTTTCAATAAGTGATTTGTGATGCGAAGCCGATTACAGCCACGGGTTATACTCATACGTATCTCTCACGCAGCGACGAAATGTCGGATGAATTTTATGAATGGCAAGGATATAGGGGAAGCGCCATGATCGACGAACTCGTAAATTTTGAATTATGTGGACTCAGGTGAAAGCTTTGATCCTACGGGGCTAATTCGCGAGACTGATTCTCAGCACCCTCTTTTTTTTTAACAGGCGGAGCGTTCATTTTTCAGCTCTTGCCACCGAAAGCCAGTCGATTGATTGCACTGCGTACAATATCAGAATCTGATAAAACTGCACGGAAAGAACAATTTTGCTGGATCCAGATCAGAAAATAATTTTTATCCAATAATCAAAATAATTTTGTTGAAAAGTCAAAAATATTGTTAGAATATCAAAACGTTTTATAGCAATGCCTGTCATTTTTAATTTTCCAACAAATTATTTTGATTATTGAACAAAAATTATTTTCAGATCTGTATTCAGCAAAATTTTTAGACCTTTCAACAAAATCGTTCTTTCCGTGTGGAATAATATAAACAAATACAGAGAGAGAGAGAGAGAGAGAGAGAGAGAGAGAGAGAGAGAGAGAGAGAGAGAAAGAGAGAAATAAAGATAAATATTAAAAGAAAAAAAATGTTACATTGCTTAATGACAGTTTCAGAAAAGAATCTTAATAATAGTAATCAACGAATATCATCAAATCATAATAATTGTTACAATTTTGTGTGAGTATATATTTTACTTGACAAAATCTCAAGAAAAAGGCAAAGAAACATTTCGATGAAAGGGACTGCTAAGGAAATCAGAGAGAAATTAATTTTCCCCGTCTATCGCGCAGAAGTGCGGAAATACAATATCTTCGTTAAGCTAATTTCCTCGTGAAAAAAAAGCCCGTGCCGCGTATAAATAAATTTCGCCCCTCCGCACAAAGCTGAGCATACGTGCAAATAAAACCGTCGGGATTATGGGCCGCGAGCGGGAAAAACGAAAGGCGGACGAACCCTCGCGTGCGCGTTTGATTTTTGGTCTGCAGCATTGCTGCCTGTCGGCCCGGAAGAAAACGTCTTTCGAGAGTTTTTCCGCCTGGCGGAGTCGGCCGAATATTCGCCGTCCTCGAGCGAGAGATGGCGAACCTATCCAATCCGCTTTTTCATTTCCGTGATTGCTATTTTAAATAATTGCATCCCTCTGTAACTCCCCCCCGTCCCCCCGCCTCTCCTCGCCTCGCCAAGCGGTTTGTACAGTATATTTCGCCATGGAACCCTTTTTATCCATTCGTTTCTACGCGCCGCGAACCGTCAAATGCAGGATATAATTCGTGATTTTTAATTAAATGCGCGTCCGAATTCGTTGGCAAGCATATTCCAAATGCACTGCACCGACGATGAATTCATCGAAATGGCGACTGTCGATTTTTCACAGTACCGAAGATACTTTCGCAAGGGAAGAACACAAGAATTGCAGACACACGAGACACGATAATATATCGCAAATTTTTCACGATATAATGATGTATTCGTATAAACTCTATACATACTAAAAAAAAATTGAAATTATGTATTCGTAAAACTCTATATACTAAAATATTAATATCCGGAAAATATTATTTCCAACGATTCGTAAATTAGAGGCTGGGCTTTCACGGAGGGTCTTCCGGATCAGAGTGCGCGGCGAAGTCGGCCATTAGACATTTTTTAACAAGCTGTCGCAGGGGGAGAATATCATGTTTCTGTAAAGCCAGGCATATCTCTCTCTCTCTCTCTCTCTCTCTCTCTCTCTCGGCCCTTCGGCCAAATTTTCCCTTGAACTTCAGTCACCGCGCCGACCCCTGTAAACGATCGATCGTCTTCGTAACGTCGCCCTTCATTGTTTCCGACACCCCGATGCCAGCGGCGGGAAAAAATTTACATCGCCGTCCGTTTTCGACGTAGTTCCCCCCCTCCTGAACTCGAGGTAAACGCGGGGGCGGGGGGGGGTGATGACACGAAGCGAAACCTCATCAAAAGCGACGCGGCCGATTCGAAAAGATCGTTAGCTGTCTTACGAAATTATCTCGAGGTGCTACATGATGAATAACGGTGGAAACTTCTAATTTAGTCCATTCTTTAGCGAATGAATAGCGATGTGGATGAAATCCACATTCTGTTAACTGCTTTGTACTTGTGAGAGCAAAAAGTGATTGCAATTACCATAATTTGACTATAATTTCTAGTCATTTTCAATGCCAATTATATGTATATATTTTCGTAAAATTGTAAATACACTTGGTATTATTATATTTTATATATATTATTTATATATTATTTATTATATATTAAATATATATTATTATATTCATATAGCAGTAATAATTATAAAAGTAAAGCTATTAGCCATAATTTATTGTATTATCATACAATTATACACACAAATACCAAATACTTTTCTCTTAGTGTGCGTAAATTTAAACAAATTCTATTCTTTTCTTGAATAATAATTATCTCATGACTAATAAAAATGTAGTTGGAATATCTTCATAACTCTCTTCTCGAAATGACGATAATATGACTCTGAAAACACTGGATTCTGAATAGGACAAGAGAGTAGAACAAGGGGAGGGGGGGATGAGATAAATAGGACAGAAAGGGGACGTGAAGTGTCGCGCGCGCGCGCGCGCGCGCACACACACACACACACAATGACGACACTGTCTCGTGCGAGTCTCGGTCCTCACGAATCGAAAATCGCTCGATGAAGGCGGCGAGGAAGCCGCGGGAAACAACGAAGAACGGGAGAAAAGAGAAAAGAAGCAGGGGAAAGAGGGACGAGAGACGGAAGGGTGGGTTTTCTCCGGGTGGGAGACGCGGGCAGGCAGGGGAATCGGGAAGGAGGAAGAGGAAGAGGAGGAGAGACAGAAGCTCGCTCCGAGGCAAGTGCTAAGCCCGATGCCCGTGAGTGCCCAGGCTAAGCCTCGAAGGCAGAAAGAAAGGTTTTATCTGCTCGCAGTTATTTATCGCTTTCCGTTGTAGCGGTGGCGTCGGGGCACGACCAATCAGAAGTCAGTATCCCCGGGTACCAGTCCGCGCCATCCGCATACATTATCGTGCGGAGCCACGGCCATTGTCTTTCCACCGTTGTAAATCACATTTTATTCCCTCGCTTACGGTTTCGTTTTATTTATTTGTCGGAGAAACGTATCGCTACCGTACTCGTGGCCAACTCGCGCGCTCCGCGCGCACACATATACACGGCGAACACGTACGCGCGCGCGCGCGTGCGAACGAGTGTACGAGGACGGACGAGAGCGCGTGATGTACGCTTGTGTAGGTGGACACACGTGCAAAATCGAGAGAGAGAGAGAGAGAGAGAGAGAGAGATGTATTTTACAATGTGTGTGTGTGTGTTTGTGTGTGTGCGCGAGAATGCAGACAAACACAAGCGAGGAGAGAGAGAGAGAGGAAGAGAGAGGGAGGGGAAGGGAAAAGAGAAAGAGAACAATGTGCTCCAAGTTGGCTTCGCCTCTTGACCGCAGAACGTGTGAGAGGGAAGGGGGGGAGGGGGACCAGGGGACCGCAACGAACGACTTCGATTTTTATTAAGCACCCGAGCCCGACCGTCGTCGACGACTGTTTAACCAAATTCCATCGCTAGATCATCCCGCCGCGCCGTGGCTCCCGCAAAGATTCATTCCAACGTTCTTTTCCTTTCTCCTCGCGCTTTTCTTATATACGCCATCGAGTCGAATTCTGCTCGAAAGAAAAGAAAAAAAAGAACTGAAAATCCAAATCGGGCTATTGCTACCAAAATTATAAAGTTAAAGAGTTGTATTTGAAAAAATTTAAAAAATAATGGAATTATTCCATCTTTATCTCTAACTTCAAATATACGCAAACAGCGTCGAAATAGCGCGTGTCCGTTTCCAAACGAATTTCACCGTTTGCAATCGAATCGAATAAAACGAAACAGAAGCGGCGCGCTATTCGTCCGAGGCGAGAAAGGATTGATTTAATACCACGCGTCGAACGGACTTTATACGCTCTTCGTGATACGTCTTAATTATACGTTAGGCTGTTGCATGCAGATACTTAACTATACAGTGTTGCCATTCCGACGAGGCAACGAGTTTCTCGCTTCGGAGTCGAAGGTCGAAGGGTAAAAATGTCTGTGCATGAGAAGAAGGACCGACCGCTGGCGATTGGAGGCGGTCACACGCGGGGAGTTGAACATACGAACAAATCTAAGATTGTATAGTTATTCGAAGTAAATTGAAGATTTCTCCTTTGTTCAGAGGCGCGCTCGTGACATCGATATTTAAACGTCGCTGCAATGTCGAAAGCATTGTATTTATCTGCTTGCAACACTCTTTCGATTACACTTATAATACGATGGTGTTAATGCACATGGATGGATGTCGAAAACGACGCTCGACGTTCGACTTTCGCATTGTTTTTATTTAAATGTAGCAACGCTGCGACGACGACCAGCCGATATATTACTTCGTAAAGGCATTAAAAATGAATGCACTGCACATGTGCACTCTCTGGAGTGCAGATCAATATAGAAATTAAGTTTTCGGTTTTCGAGTTCCATGCTCTTTCGACTCTTTCGAAGAAAATATTTGCCAATCTTTTTACAGTTGTACGTAACATGACTGTTGCATATATATATATATATATATATATATATATATATATATATACATACATATATATATATTTTTTAAGCAGCCTCGCCTGCATGACTCGCCCTTGCGGATATTTTCCAAGGTTTTCAGATATAAAGATATGAGTCGCGTGTCAGCGTTGCTACCGCCTGTAACAATAGTGGCGCGGCCAACTAGAGGCCGCCGCCGCCTGTGACGGCAATCAGAACGAGGTTGTGAAAGAATTCTACACGTTGTGATGTTGGAGGCGTCAAGGCGGAGAGAGAGAGCTTGGCCTGTAATGTCGTTGCTCACGGAGTAAATAGAACAAAAAAAAGAAAAAAAAGAGCAAAAATGAATAAAGAACCGCGCGCAACATTCGGTCGCGACAAGACGACATTTCGCGAAAGCCTTTCGACCTGCTTCCAAGTCCAGGTAGAGTTCCTTGGCAATGCGTGATTCTGAAACGTTCCATCGTTCCTCCCCCCCCCCCTTTCCCTTCTCCTACGTCTCATCCCATCCGCGCGTGTCTCCCATTCCCGTAAAAAAAAAGAAATGAAAGCCTAGCGCAATAAAATAAAATGCCAAATGCTTGTGACAGTTTCAGCGGTGCAAGTAGACCATGCAGGCCAGGCTCTCTCCCAACCTCAGTCGCGTCCTGGCCATCAACAGGTCAGTACGATAAATGTTATTCAAAGTTATCGATGTGTCCGAGCCGCCCGATAGAACCACGACCGCCGTAACGCGGTCTAGGCGGTGCGAGATGTGTGACTGAGGTTGACAAATCCGTAATTTGTACGCTGAGAGAAAATTAGTGTTTGGTATTTGTGACTGTAATTTGCATGATAAAATATGTAATTATGGCTAGGAGCTTCATATCTTTATAGTTTTATTGCTGCTACAAGGTTAACTCTATTTAAATCTGAATCAGTGGATATAGTCACTGATTATCAATGGTTATTCATTGAATGCATCAGTCCCAAGTATGTAGTCACTAATCAGTGAAATTCAACTTCATTGTCTCACGAAAATCACTAATAAATAAGTGAATAATCGCTATAATCGTTGTCAAATCAATGACTACACTGTCCTCGCTAATTCAACAGCGGATTCGGCTCTATTTAGCTTATTCATTAACGATGCAAGGCGTGATGCAGTCAGTGATTTTTCCTGCACTGATTCAGATTTAGAGAGCAGAAAATAACTACATATTATAGGTAAATTATGGCAATTGAAATCATTTTTCTTTTCTCTCAGTGTACTCGAAACATTTTCCACATAAATAGTAAAAATACAGCAATCCCGCAGACTGTCTTATGCAAAATATACACGGTTTACAGCAGCGAATTTATAAATAGCGCGATAAAATTTACTTTTACTCGGTAAATAAATTCTGACAAGTTAACTTTCGGAATCAAAATGCATTTAATTAAAATGAAATAATAGCTGAATGTATAAGTTATTATATATCGGACGATGCACACACGTCTCTTAACTTCGCCGCCATGTTGCCTGCGTGGATCTATCGGACGTCCGCGTTTTCGCCGGGGTAATAAGCGATTACGTAATAAAACTTACGAACGTACAAAAACGCTGCGAGCCTCCAACCGGGCGGGAGAACTAACGGCGTGCTTTTTGATAAATTTCGCGCTACGACGCACGGCGCCCGGCGCCGTTCGGCGCGCCGCGGGGGGTTGAAAGAAAACTTTCCAACCACGACGACGGCGAATTTGTCTCCCCGCGTGACACTATTTCCTTGTCCCTCGTCATCTTCGGGAAACAACCGCGCGCGGAGGGCCGGCCGCGGAATGAGCACGGAGAGAGAATGGCCACCATACACCCCACGAGGGAAAAGACAGCGCCGGCGGCGAGGGGTGCTTGATTGGTGCAGGAGGAGACGGTGGTCGCGGCGAGGAGGTGAAACTTTAAATCGCTGTAATTCGTTTTCATGGTTCCCCCCGGCCGAACCCTCCGCCGCGCGCGCGAACACCGGTCTCAGCATCCCCGATTACTTTTCCGAGCCCCTTTCGAACCACCACCGCCACACGAGCGCGTCGGGTTCTCGTTTTTTCCTCTTTCTCTTCTCTCCTCGCCTCGACCGAGCTCTCTACACGCGCGCGACTTTTTGTCGCCTGCGAAATTAGCCCTCGAATCAAATCCCCGCCCCTCCCCTCCTCCCCCCCCACCCCTTGTGTCACCCTGCGGAATCATTCTTTTTTTGTCGCGGCAACTCGAAACCGCGCGCCGCGCGCGCGATGCTTGTTTTAAGTTCCTACTCGAGCCGTAATCGATGTACGTGCCACCCCTCTTGGGTACTTGGCGCTCGAGCGCGACCCACCCTTCCAATGCAAATGAGCGCATCGCGATTGTTAATTTGCATCCGTGCAAGACGTATTGTCGCTAGCGTGAAAGGAGCAGAGCCCTTAAACGGTGAAGTAGAAACGCATATCCACCGCCTTTTTCAGTTTAGTATAATATTATTGTTATGCAAGAATCACGTATGTGTCGTACAAGTGAATGACGCATGACATGTATTTAAGGAATAATTTATTTACATCGTAACAATGAATGTAATCGAGTCATGAAAAGATAAAAAGGCAAATCAGGTATTCCTAAAGTGTTGAAACTTGTACGGAATTCTCGGGATTAAATAGCTAAAGCGACGTCTACAATGAGACTTAAAGACTTAAGATTTAAAAGAGAATTGACCAATCACAATCGATTATTCATCTCACGTAAAAGAAGAATAATCGATTGTGATTGGTCAATTTTCTTAAATCTGAAGTCTTAAGTTTCATTGTAGACGCCGTTTAACTGAAGAAAGAGGGACATATCCATCGACTTTTTAAGTTTAATTATATTATTATTATTATGTAAAAGTTACGCATGTCGTATGAGTGAATAACACATGACACATATTTAAAGAAAAATTCATTTGCATCTAATAACAATGAATATAATCGGATTGTAAAAATCATGTTGAAAACAAATCAAGTATTCCTAAAGTGTTGAAATTTATACAGTATTCTTAGAAACATATTAAATCATAATTTCAATGACTGGGAATTTGAATTCTCTTCCTACGAGCAGAAATATGGTATATATTTGTACGGAAGTACAATAAAGTGAAACACACGAATATATTTAGCATATCAGACCTCATTGTGACGAAGCGCGGTTTAAACGGTAGCGATATATATACATAAATGGTCATAGCGAAGCATATCGCCTGACTATATGGATGAACGTGGCCTAAAAAAATCGATATAGTTATAAATGTACTACCTATGTGGATACAGAACTGTATCGTTCGGTTGCTCAATGATTTATGGCCCCTGCTTATGAACCGCGATCGATTTCTCCAGATATACCAACGTTACGCCTATACAATTTTATACATTTATCGTGCAAATATTCGGTCACAGTTTCGTACCACTTCGATCGTTACGGCCGCGGCACAGCGTGCGACAAGATCTATCGCGGTGTAGGTACGTGTACTTTTTATTTTATCAATATTTCGTAGATTGCCTGAGAAATATTTAGAAATTAGAAAATAAAATCTTTCGCTAAATACAACTACCGTTTCTTCAATGTACTTATATTAAAAATATTAAAATTTTTTAATTTTTAACGCTATCAATTATTCTCGCGTATAAAAAGTGTATTATCTTAAATAAGTAATGTAGGAATTATGTTAAACTCTCTCTGATGAATCGCCAACCTCAATAAGTGTGATCGCTTCGATCACTGTATAACAATTAATTGATTATTATGAAAAATTTATACATGGAACATGTTTCTGTTTCTTAAAGCGTTCTTATTTTTTTGCGAGTTTTAAAAGATCTCAAAGGTAATCGTGGATTTTTATACTTGCATTTCTTGCATATCGTCTTCCATCCATTATATAGCGATACGAAAATTCAATAATGACATTCTACCGTGCCGTACACCACCCGATAGACGGCTATCCGCGGAGCTCGCATTTCGCACGATATTTCAAATGTGTATAGTTTCCGCGCTTGACGGGCATCCAATTACACCCGGCATCGTCATTATCGCCCGGTCACGGTATACCATTCGCCCAGAAGTAAGCTCTTCGGCAAACTCGGAGGAACCGGAGGGGAGGGGGGCGAAAAGTGGGGCGGCCGCGCGGGGGGATAATGTCAAGGAGAAGGAAAGTCCGATAATGAGACGTCCCCCGCTTTGAAGAAGTCCGCGTCGGCGATTCGAGGGGCGGGCGAATCGAGGCCCGCAAGGGGTGGCAAGCGGGGGAGAAGGAGGGGGCAAGATGCGCGGCGGCGGCGCGGAGAGATGCACGCGCGCGCGGAGAGAGAGAGAAAGAGATGCAGCAGTTGCACTCTTTTCCGGGAGGATCCGTGGAGGATCTCGCCGCCGCCGCCGCCGCCGCCGTTGGTACACGACGGTCCGCGGCGGAGAGTGACGTATCGACTAAACAATGTGCCACGTTCGAGAAGACACCGGTGTGCCGAGCGTGAAAACGACATCCCGATCGAAATGACTCTCTCTCTCTCTCTCTCTCTCTCTCTTCCCGCCTCTTCCTCGTCGCCTCGTCCGCCTCCCTTCTCCCCCGCCCCGCCGTACGGATGCTCTTCCGTGACTATTGCGACGGCGTTGTCTCGGCCTGCGACGTGTAGCGAAATGTCACGGCGAGGCACGCCGGCCCCGCGGGTTCGTCGCCCGCTCCCCGGGATTGAATCGTCCCGAATAAACGTTTCGAACGGGGAAAACATTGTTAACACGCTCGTCGCAACGGAGGAGAAAAGAAATTTAGGCAGAGGGAAGCGTCGAGAGGCGAGCCTCGAAATTTTTTGCTTATATTTCGTTGCGTCGTTCTGTGCCAGGTTTAAATCCAGTCTCACGCCGCGTGATCCAGATTCGCAGCATTTTCTTTTACAAATTGACAGCTGTTCTAGAATCGATTCTTTTACGTAATATTGCTTGATACAGCTCCTTTCCTAATCAACAGATGTTCTTGTCATTGAAATTTCATCACCTAAAAAAAATATTCTACTGTGTAAGTTGGGAATTTTTCTTAACACTTCCTTTATGAAAAATCTTACAAAAAATCTTACACAAAGCATATTCCTCTAAAAACACATATTCAGCTATAAAAAAGCATGTATGATAAAGATTAAAGACTCTGATCAAAAATTATATGATATGTCTCTACATTTTAAAGTATCTTCTTGAGGCCGAATATCAGAAAAAACTCTTCTAGAAATCAAGAGGGTATCGCTAAAGAGCAGAATATTTTTTGGGATGATTAAAATAAAATCCAGTTAGATAAAAAAAATTAAATAATTAAGTTTTATTTATTAGCAATCTTTAATCTTAATTCGTTAAAAATCGTTTTACTTCACTCATAACTCTAAAATTATCAATACTTCTTTTACATACGGATGATACCTTTAATGAGTTCAAGTACGTTTTAACAATTCGTAGGCACCTTGTCTATAATTTACCGTATGCATAATGAATATCCTCGTCTATCGCGTTCGGGGGAATAATTTTTCCGCTATGCCCCTTATTTTTTTACGCAAGGGATGCTCTAGTTTTCTAATAAAGTAATGACGAGGGCGTGTGCGATTCTTTTATTCGCGTATACATGCCGATTCGGCACGAGCGTCTCTAGCTGCGCGCGATCGTCACGGCAAACGACTGCTGCGAACTGTGCCCAAGGTCAGGGGTCATCCCTGACCCTGCCACTTTTCGATCCCTCTTGAAAAAAAAAGTCCGTAATGATCCCTCGTGACATAAAGCTATTTTTTTTGTCGCCTCCCACTTGCACCCTCCAACCCGCAAATGACATGCCCCCGCTTCATGCAAAGAATGAAGGGGGCATATAATCGGAGCGCGCGATATGTAGAACCACGGGGGAAGGAACTCACCCTTCGAACCTCCGCGCGGCGCGTAATATCGGTAATAATAACTCTTCAAATACGCACGCGAATACTGATCTACCCCTCTTTTTGTCCACAACTGCGCAAAAAAATGGATTAATAAGATTGTTACTATCTTTTAAAAATTTTGAAAAATGTTGCCCGAGGAATCTCTACTTTAGACACATAAAAGCCTCATATTTATAATCGTTTTTACACGTATTTATAGCGACAAAATGTTATAACAATAATAACAAAAATTGTGCACGAAATTATTTAAATAAGTTTATAGAATATTATTACGTTGTTTTTTCTTTTTTTTTTAATTCATAAATTTTAATCAAATTAATAAAGATAAATAACTACTTAAAATCATCAAAGTTACTCAAATTCAGAAAAAAATTTTATTATCAAGTGTGTATATTTAATATATTTTTATTCGCTAATACATTTTTACGCGCTGGACATCGGGAATCATCGAAGAACCATTGCGAAAGAACAGCAAGGTGCTCTTTAAATATTAATATTTATTATCCCTCGCGTCTGTCATTATACGGGTGCAGAGAAAGCGAGCAGTCAGTGTGGTAGCCGCCGATAAAAGTTTTAGTTTTCCAATGATTGATCTGCGCGTACGCAACGTAGTCATTTGCTGAAATGACGATCGCTCTCGCCGGAGAAAGAAATAAAGAAATAACGCGAAAAGTTTCCACCGTCATTCAGTGCCCTCCCCTCACGGCTTTCGAGATGACCTGTCATCGACTCAACCTCCGCGGTATAGCGACCCTTACTTCTACTTCGTCATTATGTATAACGAAGTCACAAGTTTATCCCTACGTAGAACACGAACAGCATAAAAAATAATAGATTTGTTATTTAGCTAAAAAATTCTGCTAAATTATCATCACAGACTAAAATACTTGAAGTATAAATGTAGTTTTATTATTAATAAAAATAAGAAACTATGTATTTATTTAAGAAGTGTTCAATTTTGCATGTAATATCTCGTTATTATGTCTCTCGCGCTGTAAACAATGTTATTAATAACAATCTTTTTAGATTAAATACAGAATTATTTTCATCTGCATTTAATATAAATACAATTAATAATTAATTCAAACTTTCTGGGAAAAATTAATTTAATCGTGTTATTCACTTATGCGATCTACTTCAAATTATTATTGATTATTTGTTAAAAATATAATATTTCGAGATATCTACAGCAAGGAAACGTACGTACAAAATTTTCAACGAAATACCGCACTCACACCGCGTGCGAAGCGTTCCGTCCAAAATACGCCGCTTCCACCCTACGTGAAACCATCGCCCACCCCTCATTCCGACTTTTCTCACTACGCTCGCCTATCACGCATGATTATTAACGTAAAAAAAGGGCGCGCATTAACGCTACCCTCCCGGTCTACCACCCCACCACGGCGCCATAAATATAAAAAACAACCCTCACCCCTGAGATACCCTCTATCATACGCGCGTCTGAAACGCGGCGCGTGGAAAACACGATTCGAAACCGACATATGGAGTCCCATTGGGTCAATGGCATTGACGAATCTCCATTTGGAAAAAAAAAAATTGATTTGAGGTAGTTAATGTTGCGCAACGTCGCCTTACTTCAGAAATCCAGTTCTATTATTTCCGATATTTTGCTTTTTTACATAGATATATCACTGCCATGCTATATAAATTATTAACTGTATCATACAATCACAATTATTCATTCTTTATTGCATCAAAATAAAAATATCTGCCTAAAATAAAATAAAAATCAAAATAAAACTGTCACGAGAATTCAACTAGCGACGCTATCCCCCCCCCCCTCAGAGATTTAATGTAGATGTAGATATTTCAAATGTAAATGTATAGATACATCAAATGTATAGATACATCAAATTATTGACAAATTTTCAACTGCGATACCTAATTAAAAATCACGAACGGCTTGCGTAAATATAAGTGTAAAATAACGGCGGGGTAAAATACCACGTACTTCCATTCTTCGCACGGCGCGAAGGTAGGGGCCCGATGGATGGAAAAATCGCCCTTTCCACGTACTTGTATACGTGTTGCCAGGGGCGGTAATAAAAAATAACCAAGATATACAGCGCGTAGCCGGCCGTGCCTTCGGGGGCATAACTCCGCTAATGTACCCCACTGAAACCTATTCTCTGCTCCGCTCTTTTAGCCCCCCCCCTCCCTCTCCCCCCTCCTCCTCCTCCCTCTTTTCCTCCCACTCTCCCGCTCGCCCTAGGTGCCGTCACCGTCCCTTAGACCGTCTCGCTGTTAACGCGGCGGAGAGGGCGGCCCTTCGCATTAAGATTAACGCGCGAGACCGCGATATCCGTAAACTTCCTGCCGCGCAGGAAGATCGCAGCGAGCTATCTCGCGCACGAAACGCCCACGACCTGCGCGAGATAGATTCGTGTTACAGTTGATTGCGTCTGACAATGTTAACGTATATAGGCGTTACGGGAGTTGCAGCGACATTATTTCGTCCGTAATTATAAATAATCCGCGTCGACTCCGTTGAAGACGTTTTTTTGACATCACCGTATCACGCAAAAAAATGACTTAGCATTCTCCAGCTAAATATCAGTAGCCAGCTCGAATTCATCTGTTGTCATTGCTAAAAGTTAGCTATTAAAGATAAAATATATTTGTTGTGAGATGCAATTTTATTAACTGAAATAAAAGCTTACTTTAGCAGGAGTAGCTGAGAAAGTGGCGCATGGGAAAAATGATTTTGCTAAAAAAATTACACAGTTTTGCTGAATATTTCTCAAGAGAATTAGCTAAACGTCATTTGATTCTAGCAGCAAATTCTTTGCTGTTGCACCTAAATTTTGACAACTAACAAATTTAGCTCTTTGGCAGTAACGATATTAGCTGTCCCTATTTTAAAGACACACATTAGCTGCTTACGGCTATATTTTAGCTGCAGCATTGGCTAATCCTTTCTTTGCGTGATATCTGATTTCGATTACAATATACACACTTCGGTATACGTCCAAAATAGATTTTCCTTTATATATGTGTGTGTAATGGGATCTTCAGCTTCAAATATGTACTCGGGTATACAAGCTTCTGATGAAATTTCGATTGAGATCAATTTACATTTAATATCACAAAATTACATTACTCAAGTTTTATATTTCTAAGACTTGAGCTGTAACGAAGTGTTGGACTCTCGAATATCAATTAGGTATTATGCATTTAGAAATTGATGATCAGTACGAGTCTCGTACGACTAATCAAATTTTAAAGTACAAATAATTATAAATATAATAAATAACAATTATAACAAATAATTATAAGCATAATTATTTGTAATATAATCTTTATAATTATAATTATAATTATTTGTATTTAAAACACTGAAATAAAGAATTTATTACGAAAAATATTATACCCCAATCAGAGTTCCAATCTGCTCCTCCCAATTATTCAAATGTATCTTTTTCCAATTCGACTGCCGAGACATGGCGGGCGTCTCTTTTCGATTTGATCATTGAGGCCATCTAGGCTATTTACCATGAGGCCATGTCTCATTGTCAGTGTCGGAATAGAAAAAAACCGCCTACCATGTTTTCAATGGTCAAATTGAAAAACGACGCCTGTCCTGGATAGTCGGGACGTGCAAACTCTAGCATCTCCAGACTATTTCACAATAACAGTTATTAGGTAATAATAATGTTTAATAATAATAATATTTTTCACAATAAATTCTTCTCACTGTTTCAAAATATTTATTAGCATCATGATTAAATTAAATTGACGATCAATTTAATTTGTGATATTACTATTCTAGCTTCAGTTTACAATTGCGTTGTAAATCCGAAAGTAATCGGCGCGCAGTTTATAGAACTAAAAATAGTAAAAATGTAGTTAGAATTTACATAGAGATATTCAAAGTATCCTTTTCCAGAGATTAATAGACATTAAAAATAAATAAAAAGACATTGAAAAAATAATTAATGTTCAACATTTCGTTAGAAATATAAGATTTGGATAATGTATAATCTTGCTATATTAAATATAAATTGACTTCAATATACAGATGTCAGGTGCAATAAATTTCGAAGTAATTAAGCGATGGCAAAGAGGGAACGTTCTATATACATAGATTCGAACGGGAGCGCGTGAAATGGAACTTTTTCGCTTTCGATAAGTAATTTTAGCGCGAGGTCCTTGCCGATTGACTTCTACCGAGCGACGACGCCGGCATTAATTACGGGCGTGTAACTGGAGCGCAGGAAAGAAAAGCAAGGGATAGGCGTCGTTGGTCCGAGGGCTGCGGAAAGAAACGGCCGCCGCGGAGTCATAAACGTGAGTTATGTCAGCAGTTAGATAGTTGAATCTCGGTATTCTGTGGCGCGCCTTCGGTCCGTTAATATCTTCATTACTAAATCATCCTCGTCTCTACCCAGACGATTCTTCTCTCCTTGCGCGCGCGCACCCACACACACACACGCGTGCGCGCGCGCGCGTACACGGAGCACGTGTAAGTCGACCAGACGGCAATTTCTGGATGTGGTCCTAAGTACCACCATTTTCATCCGCGGCACATCTCTCTTTTATACCGCTGCCCGATAAGGTCAATGGCAGAGGTGAACTTACAGCTTAAGTTCCTCGCGAGATTTCGCTACGCTACCGTCGTTACCGCCTGCTATATACTTACACATATATAATGCGGATACGATTAATTGCAAAAATCGCGCGGTTAAAGTTGATAAAATTTTAAACTCATACATCACGTGAAATCAATTCAGAAACTTTTCCTCTGTCTCTCTCCCTCTCTGCTCTTCTCTTTCTCTTTAGCGTCATTATAGTCTGATTCGACGTTCCCTGCAGCAAACACAGATTATAACTGCAATGTTGCAGCAACATTGTAACATTCCAGCTACATTGCCAGAAATATTACAGTGTTGTTGCAATTGCAGTTATAATCAGTGCTTGCTGGCTTAAGTGCATCAAGACGCGCTTTTTTTTCCTCACGGTTAAGACAAACCGCGCACGTACCTAGTACTTGAGAATTTTGGCGATCCACCTGATCGTGACTCACCACGGCCTTCCCCTTTACGCGAGTGATACACCGAAAAGTCATGACGAACGGACGTGCCGTGGCAATGCGAACGACGAGAAAGGAGCGGCGCATTTGAATCGAAAGAGTCTCTTCTCCTATCTTCTCTCCCGTCCCCCGCCCCTCTTTCTCTTTCTCTCTCTCGCTCTGCCTCTTTCTTTTTTTCGGGCCTCCCTCTGTCTCCTCGCTCCCGTCCGTTCCAGCTACTGTTGCAAATGCGCTTTCTACCAGGAATTAAACTGGCGACCTTAAATTAAACCGTTCGTACGGGCGGGTCGTAGGGCCTGACACTCACGATAATTCACGTCGACCCACGTTGACGGTTGAGCCGTGTCGCATACAAATGGCGAAAATTCGTACGGTCGTTACCTCCGTGTAAAACGAATGAACAAACGGAAAAAAAAAGAATGCCGGCACGGACTCGCAAACGAAAATAAAGAGGCGGGGAAGAGCGAACGGGGTAACGTCGTGTGCAATGAATACGGTTGAGAATGAATATCCTACTGAAATGTAGTTAAATGCTTTATTAACGAGTTGAAGCTCCCGTGCTTTCTATTCATAGTCACGATTAATTGTCACGAAATATATTTAAAAAATCCTTCTTGTTGAAAGTAACTCGAATGGATTATATTAAAAGTTTTAATGGGGTGCATAAAGTGCAGATATATTTATTTCAGGGGAATATATTTTATACAAAAAGTGTAGCAAAATTTTAATCAGATATTCAACGGAAAATTAATCATTATGGAAAATTAAATTTTTTAATGATTGTAACTGTAGATACTAACTGTATTAATATCTTATCCATTATAAGATTAAAGAGTTCTTTATGTTTAACACGATACAACATGTCAGCTTTCACATAAAAGTAATTTTGATTAAAATGAGTTTGTATACATGTATCACTTTTGGGAAAATTAATAAATCCACAGATACACGCGCTTTGAGTTGCAAATGGGACGAATCACGCGGCGGTACGGCGTGCAAATTGAAACTCACAGCAAGTCCTTTAAAAGTTATCGCAGAAGGGGACCGCGGGATCTCTCCACGGTCGAAGGAGTAGAGAAAAGATCGCGTTAACGACGTGCTCGACAATTAACCCCGGGCCGGGAAAGGGCGGAGGAGGACTTTCCGGTGCGGCGCGGTACGGCGAGCAAGCTGGGACAATTAATTAATGCCGGCTCGCTCGCTTAATTCGGGGCGCAAACGAGTTGGATCCTCGGCTTACCGGGCATACCGATAGCTTCTGGCTGCTGGTGCAACCTGTTGCTGTGGCACGACGAGAGAGGAGAGAAGAGAGGAGGTGCGAGAAAGAGAGAGAGAGAGAGAGGGGGGGGGGTGGAAAGGTTGGGATATAGGACGCCTCGGTGGTGGTCTGACTCGAGGGAGGAGGCGCGGCTGTGATGCTGCGAGCTGGCAATTAAGCCATCAACCCTTAATGAATGAACTCGCCCGAGCCCGAGCCACCGACCCTGCCAACCCCATTAGCTAACTAACCCCGAGTTATTTGCATGTCTGACGGGTGAGCGAGGGTGAGCGCCGAGATTCGCCGGGACAATTACAAGTGACTTTATGGTCAGGTGCTTAAAGGCTTAAAGCCGACGAACTCTTAAATGACGCCCGTCATCTGGCTACGATCTAGAGCTCTGGATATTGACAAGAATAGCGTAAACAATCGCCATCTTTGATCTACTCTAGATTCTTACCTTTACTTCTTCGGTGGATCTAAGTGTGAAAATCTAATTAATCATATTAAAGAATCACTGCAACCTGATCAATAATGGCAATCGAAAAGGCAGGCAGCCAATAGGAAAAACTCAATTGTTTTTCACTTGAGCCTTCACTTGAGCTACCCTTGTTGATATCCAGAATTCTAGAACAGGAAATCTACACCGCGAAAGAGATTCGCTAAATTATATCCCATAAGATTTTCTTAGCAACAATTAGACACCGAATTTGATACCGACATACATTTTAGTGTTTCATAAAAGTGTATTAAAAGAGATCATGACTCTTGTTTATTGTACTTCATTTCAATGAAAATTCGCGCCGCACGACGAAGTGGATTCGATTCAACACAAAAAGATCGTACACGTTACACGCATGCATGCATGCATGCATGCATGCGTGCGTGCCGGTTATGCGACGGTGATCAGGATGACGGACTCTTCCGACCGGAGTTAAGGAGCGTTTAATTAGAGCAAGTTGAAGCGCCCATCGTCCGTTCAGCCCAATTTCACACACGAACGCACCCCCACTCCGGTGTGAGAAGGAAGGGGAGGGAGAGAGCCCATCATGCACTCGCCGGGGTCCCAAGGCGTGAAAAGCGATGAGATAGTCAAGCTCCTTGGCCACGTGGGTTGCCTTATCTGCGAAATGGATCTCAGGACACACGCCGAACAAATTCCACCTTCGGCGGGCGTCGCACGGACGGTTGCCCGGGAAGGGGGGGGGGGGACGGACGGACGGACGGGCGGTGCGTGGCGCGTTCGCACACCTGCGAACAATCGGGAATGCGCATCGCGAAATTTATGCCCGCCGGGGGAGACCGAAATAAACGTAAGCGACGCGCGCTGCCATTTTATGTTTAACATTCGCGCGGACCCCGAGAGCACCGCTGTAAACAAGCTTTAAGACCGTCGAATATGCAACGGGACGATCCCGGAGGAGTTTTACGGCCAGCAATCGTACTGTTTTACAACGCGCGGGCAGTTTACGAAAATTAACTAAAAACTAGCGTCCCGATCCCGCATCGATCCCGCCGTATTATATTCTCTTACGTATCACCTTTATACGGCGGGATATAAATTTATACTCCTCCCGCGCCCTCTCGCTCCCCCTCCCCCCCCCCCCAGTTAACATATTCCTTAACAAAATACTTTAGGATGCTCGACATTTACAGTCAAACGTCGCGCGTTTCACGTTACACGTTATACAGCAAACGCAGTTTCGCCCTTTTTTTTACTCAGTTAGAAACGCGCGAATCGCCGGTAATAACACTAAAATAAAACCCGACAACGAGCGAGGCCCGAGAGAGAGAATGGCGCGCGAGCTCGCAAATTCCGGGTGGAACTTTGATCGAAAGGTGGTATCTCTCCATCCGGCCGGGCGATCGAGGAGCGAATGTGTTTTGTACCCTCGCGCACACGGGCGGCACTATATACGGTGTGGGATCGCGTGTCGAGACGCACTTTGTCCTCCCGACTCCTTATGCCTTATCCAGTCCTTAGCGCGGAAACGCTAATTCGTTGATTATCCTAATGACTGTCAGGGAGTCAGCGGGGAAGAAAGCAAGACCATCGCGCGCGCGCGCCACACGAACCCCGTCTTGATTTATTCCGGGCAGAGTCTTTGAACGTGCCGCGCGCCGGCTTCTCGTTACGCCGTCGCCGCCGCCGCCGTTACGTTTACTCGATCATCATTGTTCCGCGTCGATATAGAGGCCGCGGTGCTTGCCATTACCTCGCTCGCTCGCTGTACGCGCGCGGCCTTCGATTAATTCACGCACTGTGTAACCGCGCTATACGCAACTTCGTCGTCGACCCTGCAGCGACCCGCGTGCGCGAGCCGCGGTGGAAAAATGCGCGACCGATTTGCGAAATTAATTGCCGACGAGCAGGTATATTTTTATACCCGACGCGCGGTGTCTAATTAATCTCAAGGCCCCCGTTCTCCCCGTGTGCTCTCGGCCGCGTATTGGCTATATCAATTTGGATCCGTTAGGATGAGGCGACTGCGTAATCCTCGTATAATATTGGCCCGTGTTATTAACTGTTAGAAATTGCACTTGAGAATATTTTCGGCCGTCACATGCGCTCGTTTGTTTCTTCGATTAGCTCTGGTAATATTGCTAATTATTCAGGTTGCACAACTGTATAATGTTTTATATAACTGCGATGACAAAATAGAAATTAGAAGAAATATATATAAGGCAATAAACGAGAAGAAATAAATTAAGGAGAAATAAAAGGCAAACAAAAAATGTTGAAATGTAATTTCACATAAAGTCGCTTTAATTTTGTCGAACAAACTTATATAATTATATAATTATATTACATGTTCGTTTGCTCATTTATTGGCCTTTTCCTCTAATTTCTATTTTATTCTAAAATAGAAGCCAATATACAATTTTTACTGTGACGATAAATTTATCAGGCTGTGAATTTTTACTTTTAAACACATTTGACTTACACCTCGAAAAATACGTGTCTCGTGATCGAGGCGCAAGTGAAATCTATTGTACAATGTATTTTTTTTCTTGGCTAATAATATCCCCGAAGTCGGTTGAGAATCACACTGCGAATGAGAATCACATGCATGCAGATGATAAAGCAAATCTTTTTCGGATTAAGCCTAACGAGTTCTGATGAATCTAATAATTGTTACGAACGACATGTAGCGTCATAGTAAGGTTTCTTAATTCAACCTGGCAACTGTAATGCCCCAGTTTTATTCTCGTCACCTCTAAGCAACTCATGTAACAAACTTACGAGATTATTAAAGATTTATTTTATGTATATACGACTTGTGTGTTGTGAACGAAACGGACAAACGTGCAACAATCTACTTTTTTTCATAACCTTCTGCAAACTATAATAATTATTGCGTGTTACTTATTTCTCTTGAAAAATCGATGAAAAAGCTATTAAGATAATAATTAACTTATACATCAATTGTAATATATACAATAGAAAAGAAATAGATTAGATGTTGAATTAATCAGATTAGAAGTATGAATAGTTATTAGAAAAAAATTTAACTGAGTTGCTTAATTAATGAGCAGAAATACGATTTTCGTCCAAGCTTGCTCGGTCAATAGATCGGCGGATTCAAATTACTCTCATTCCAGAGTCGTCACCGCAATATAAGGTTTCTTAATTGTACGAGAGTATGACATTAATGCCCTACTTTCGCGCCCTCCAGTTGCCCGCAATTACTTTCACCCTGTGCCATTAACGTAGCGCGCGAGTCGATGGTTAATACATCGAATATTGATGCATTACTATAGTACTAGACACACGCTCGCGTGTATTACACGGAAAACTTAAATATCATCGCGTATATATATATGTATACACACGGTGTCATACATCAGCGTGTTTAAAGCTATTCGAATATTCGAAGCGCTTTGTTCGTTCTTCAGTTTAGACATGTAGAGTTTCATATATCCCTCCTTTTCCACTAAATGATTAAAGTCAATACGAAACTTCAGCTTTAACCTAAATGTCACGACAATCTAAAGGATTAACGCGGAGATCACGATCGTAATAATTCTATATGATATTACACACTTTCATGGCAAGATATGTGGTAAAATATTGGTAATGTTTATCTAAAATGCTTCAAATTAATTCTTTTCCTCTCTCCTTTTCAGTTGTAAATTCATATTATATAAATTTTGATACTCTTGCTCTTCTTGTCGCTGTAATAATGGAAACTTGCAACGCACGAAAATGCTGAATAATTATCTGGCCTTTCTACCGCTTATAAGTAATGCCGAATTGTCCGAGAGTCCGACAATGAGAGATCCTACACATCTCGTTATCTCTTCTTCTTTTTTTCTTCTCCTTGCGACGATAATAAGGGGCGATAATAAACGCCGAGGTCTTGGATATTAAAATCTCTCTCCTCAAAAGTCCTCGAGTATCCTCCTCGGGAACGGATGGAAGTGGTACTTCTGGTATTGTTTGCCGGGTCGGCTTGAATCCTCCTAATTAGAAAATTCTCGTCGCGAGAATCCCACCGTCGTCGTGCGCGCCTTCTTTCTCCGGTGAACCTTTTTATTATACGAGGGCGTAACAAGGGCCGAGGGTGCCTCAGTAATTATTATTCAAATATTTTCCTTTGCCCGTGCCCGCCGCATTAATATTTACAATGCCTTTCCCGTCGGCCAACGTCCCCCTTGGGCTCTGGGGGCTGCTGATCGAGGAAAAGAGTTCGCGGTTCGAGCAGACATTTTCACCTTTCTTATCCCGGCGTCTCAAGAGCGATATATTCACGAGAAAATGTTATATTGATTCGAAAAATCAATACCTATATATAGTATATTTCTTTTAACATTAGCACCGACAGGACGGAGATAAAAAGAAATTAAATTAAAGTTTCACGTCGGTAAACCTTTGTAAAACGATTTTCAAACAAATTTATTTAAAAGGGAATAATGAAGTTAAACATATCATCCTAATATCCTTAAAAAAATTTAATATTGTAAGGTAGTGATTAATTACTTACTTCGAATATTAAAAGCACAGAACAACTGTGTGTTTTCAATATACAGAATAAGTAATTTCCGAGCAACATTGAACAACAGTACTTTTACTTGTTAAAATAAGTAATTTTCAGTTATTAAATTGGATTTTTATAAGAGAGATTACATTTACAACGTAAAACTAAATACTGAAAAAATATTGGAAGATGGAATCAGTTTAAACAGTTGATATAAAAGAGAAAAGGTTTTAATACACAATATTTGAGATTGTCACAGAACAAATTGGTCTAGACGGACATAATTTCCTTAACAAATTATTATCTCCTCAAAAATGAGAGATAATAAAGAAATTAAGATATCTCTCTCATGTTTCTTTCAGTTTTCTCATATTTCTCTTATATTTCTCGCAGAGTTTCTTCCTGAATTATTTCTATCAAACTGACACAAAATCAATTAGAACGTCGTGCCTTGTCACTCGATGGCTGCGGGAAACGCTTCGCACAAGGTCAATCTCCTTCCGCGACAGAAAAGGGAATCGCCGAGTGGCTTTTCCATGAGGAGTATATACCCGGGGCGATTGCATTAAAGTTGTATCACGTTGCGACGTCCGCGTATAAGTTAGGTTCGCGAGGTGCGCGCATGCATAAGTGAAGCGGCGGCGGCGGCGGCGGCGGCGGCGGTGGCGGCGTGTTCACCGCCGAAGAGGCATGATTCCAAGCCGCGTCCGACGACGACCGGGTCGTATAACAAGCCGCGCGCGCGCGCGCGCCGCTGGCTGCACCGTTAGACGAACTTAACCCCGTCTACAATTCCTCCGGTGGAGAAACGAACCCTCCTCCCCCCTTCGCCTCCCCCTCGTTCGTTGCCTAACGATGTGCCAACAAAACGCGGATAAAGAAAGAGAGAGAGACAGACGAGGAAACGTAAGCAGATCGAGGGCAAAGCTTGACGAGCGTTACACGCGAAGACGGAATAAAAAGGGGAGCTGGCTGCGCTCGGCTCGGTGACGACGGGGCGAAGCGGGGCGGCGAGGGGAGAGGAAGACAAATAAACGCGCGAGGCTCGACGAAACGAAACACGACGAGATGCTGAGGCTGGAGAGTAGCCGGCCGAGTTGTGGAGAAGAACGGTTTTCCTCCCCCTCCCCTCCCTCCCCCCCGCCACGAGTCTTCGAGGAAGCAGTCTCCTCGCCCTCCTTAATTATCCGACTGACAATTATTTTTAACGACTTCGCGATATCTTAACGAGACCTAATCCGCCGACGTGGCGTCCGTTAAAAAAAAAGGAAAGAGGAAAGAGGGGGGAGAGAGAGAGAGAGAGGAGTCGAAGGGCATAAGGGGTGTCTCCTTACCTCGCTCCTTTTTAATCCCTCGCTGAAATCTCTTATTACCGTGCCGTAACATTCGCTTGCCGGTGGTGGTCTACCCCTCCGGGAAGATTCCGAAGGACCTGCTCTTCTTACGGTTGACTTTGTAACGGCGACACGGATCCGCGCCGTGCAATTAAGGGGCGAATAATAATAATCCTCGTGGCGAATTGAGACCCACTCTATTGTCGGTTCTCTCTTATTTGAACGTCGGAGCGAATCTCGGGGAGCTTTTTTTTTTTCAAATCTCGTACAGTCTTTAGCACCCAAGGGGGGAATTAAAAAATAATCGCACTTGTACGAAAATTAATGATTACAAAATCGCGTGTGCGGATAGGCGCGCGTTAAAATGTAAAAAAAAAAAAATGTCTCAAGAGAGAGTGCTATTCGATTTTTGTATAAAGATATAAATAAATCGCGCTCTCGGAACATGGCAGTCTATAATTATCGTTATCATTCATTTTCTTCGTAAGTGAATTCTAGCTCTTGCTCGAGAAAAAAATAACTGCGCTTTGCAATCGTGGGTTGAGAGTCACAAGCTGTTTTCCATAAGAAAAGCAAATTACTCGAAATCCTTGGAAACGCGCATTACTCGCGAAGCTAACGCAAACAACCAGGAGAAGTCTATTAGCTGATCGCGGCCGGCCGCGATCACGTGAGAGCGTCCACTCCCATTTTCGATCCCCATTACCGTACGGTAATCGTCTAATAATTGAAGTGAGGTAATTACCGCCGCGATAGGCTACTTCCCACGTCCGGCGCGCCTGGCTCATTAAGTCGTCGCTTAATGATAGTCAGCGATCGGTCAGTCGATCCCTGCCCCGCTATGGCCACACGGCGCAAAATGCGTAGTCATAACACTCGGCGCCGCATTAGTTGATCCCGTTTCCGTTATTTATCGCCGAGGGACCCGAAGGGTTTTGCGCTTCTTTCGCGTATCAAGCGGAATGAACCAATGACGCCGCCATTAGTCTCATCTCAAAGTTATCTCCGCTGTATTTATTTATTCACGGCTGCGGAATGGAGATGTTCGGCTCAAATAATAACGCAAGCCCGGTAATTTGTTCGCTAAAAACACGCCATCTCTCTCTCTCTCTCTGTTCGCCGGATAACGAAATCTCCTAACGAGATCCCCGCTTTGAGAGCTTGGAGCCACGCGGAATGGGATCCTGTGGCCGCGCGTACATTATCGCGCCAGGGTCAACGATGCTCAACGCCGTTGCGTATTTATAGAGCTAAATACCAAAGTGCTACCGGATATACACCGCTGCCTCGAGCCCACTTGTCACTAAGGATTACTCGTGTTCCCACTGAGCCTAGCCTGCGACGCTTTGGGCTGCAGGGGCGGATTAGAGGGAATAAACTCAGATGGCAAGGAGATTCTCACGGTGCGCCGCCAACCGGCGTCTTCGACCGCAAGCTCGCGTAGTAAATCAATTGAGAATAGATACGAAGTATTTTTTAAATTAGCGATAGAGAGAGAGAGAGAGAGAAAGACGGAAAGTGCTGCTCGACACGTGTCCATTTCTGTTAATAACGAGTTCTTATCAAATGATTAAAAAATACAGCAGATAACGATTGAATTATTCTAAGAGGAGAGCAAGAGCTATACTTTCTCCGACGACAAAGGCGATAGGACGAGCGAGTCGGTCGGGGATCAACGTGAATACATTCAAGTGTTGACCAAGTTTCGCATCTCTCCGCAAATCCGCCCCTGTCTCTTTAGAGGGCTCCGGTACCCTTCGTGCCGGGTCCGCCGCGCGGCTCTGCATTTAAATAATTAAAGATCCGCCGGGACGGATGGACGCACGGACTCGTCGTATTAATGGGATAATCGAGCGTTCAACGTCGACCGAGAAGTAACGGCTTGCACCGGCGCGGCGCGGCGGGGGAGAAGGAGGAAAAGAGATCGGTGGTGGTGGTGATGGTGGTGGACGGGTGATAATGATTTTATAGTCAGCTGAACTGCGTCTGGGGGAGGGAGGGGGGTGTGAGACAATTGACTCGATAATACGGGTCTTCCTGCCTGGCACCCGTTGATACCGACGGCGAATCAAGTGCGAACACCCGACCAAGAGAGAAAGAGCGAGAATCAGCGAGAAAAAGAGAGAGAGCAAGAGAGTGAGAGCGAGAGAGAGAGAGAGAAAGAGAGGGAAGGAGAGGAGGGGGAGAGAGAAAGAACGAAGGACAAGGATAAATGTTCCGTTCGCTAATGACCCCCGGTGCCTCTTTAGGGACGGCTCCTCGACTTAGGCTACCGGTCGAAGACCTCTCCACCTCCTCGTCAGATGCCGAGAAATCAAGTACCTGACAGCGAACTCCACCTTCTACCGGCTCCCGGTGCATCCTCGTCGCGTCCGGAGGCGCGATGCTGCAGCGAGTGATTCGTCACCTGCGCCGGGAGTCCGAGGAGCCCCCTTGATGGAGGGCTCGCTAAAGCACGCTTGATCCAGATATCCGTTTGAGATTCATAACGCGCACTTGGCTTCAAAACGCGACGACCACGAAAGTAGTACGAGTAATGAAATGAATTGCGGCCGATAAGCGAAACCTGCGCTCGAGAGAAATACCTATATATATACGTGACAGATTTATATGTGAAAACTTCGGAAAGTTTCGACGTGAGATGCTTGTGTGATTTCGAAAACAATTAAAACGATGCGAAACGCAATCGCGATATAAATCAAGGCGAAGATATAGACATAAGGGAAAGTAAATTATGGCTGCAATCAGGCCTGATTTACATGATGCTTTCTTACTAGCAACTAGCGCGTGATTGTTATCTAACGAACTAAAAAACTAACAGCTAAAAGAATACACTAAGAGATAAAGAGTTAAATAAAAAATATTTTCTTGATTCAACTACACGTGGCGGTCACAGGCTGTCAAACAATTATTTAACAAAATAATTGTTAATTTACAAAAATATCATATTAATGTTGATGTATGTTTAACTCAAAAACATATAATTAAATTAAAAAGTATTAATAGAACGCATTTAATTAACAACTTTTTTCTCAGTGTATAATTCAATAAATTCCTTTTTTTTAGCTGTTCATTTTCTAAAAGAAATAATTTAGAAAACACAGCAGACTAGTTGTTATTATAACAAATGTGCATTGTGTAAATCAGACTTTATTTCGGAAAATTCTGGATGTCGAGCTAAAATCAATTCACTGATATAAGAACTCAATAATAATTCTTTTCAAGCGTCAAGTGCCAGCAGATGCAAACAATTTCACGATCGAGCGCATATTCGTTTTCATCTTTTTTTGTTTTTTTTGTTTATATCCAATCTATTTCCCAAAGTGCAATGTCATAATGAGATTTTTTTAAACCAACCATTATACAAATTAAGTATTTACTATGCCGCGCGCGTACAACGCCTAACGTACCCGACATTCGTATCGCCGTTCGTAAAAGGTATTTGCTTCACGCTACTATATTAAATGACAGACACAAATGTCGAAGGAACACCTGCCTCTGGTCACACACGCACACACAGATCTTATATCTCGCGCATACTGTCTCTGAGATTAAGCGTTATCCAGCCACACGGACGTCATCATAATCATTTAACGTGTCCGATTCGACGGCGATGTGCGAGCGATTACAATTTTAGACAAATTGTCTGATATAAAAAAAAAATCACTTATCAACGTGGAATATATAAAGGGAAAATTAATTACAAGTCAATGGCACAAGAGCGTGTTATCTGTTTCTCTTGAGAAAGAAAAGATTTTTGAAAAATAATTATATGGTTTTGAAGTAAGTTATATATTATATACGCTTCGATGCATTTATAATTAATACGTCATCTAGTTCCCTCCGTTATCGATTAAGGCTTGGAAATATCGAGGCATTTTTACAAGGTTTTTTATAAAAATCTCGGAAACTCCAGATCATGACTTCCAAATCGAACGTAATTGATACAATAATTTCTTCAGAGTGAAAACACGCCTTTTCTGCATCTAGATTTTTATATAACAATTCATACATTTTCAACCGCGTTAACATGAAGAGATTATGAAAATTCAGTGTTTTGTAAAAATTCCATTTTATGTACCCTGTATCTATTGTGTTTTATCCAGTTATAACACAATAACTAAACCGAACTGAAATCTAACTTTCAAAGCGTTTTAGCCTAATGTATTGCAAATATTAACACATAAAAACTTTACTCATACGACATCTATTAACAGAATTATGAATAACACGCTCTTGTGCCACTGACTGTAAGTCTGGCACGTATGAATCTGATGGCACAATTGGAACATTAATCGCTAATCTAGATAATCTCATCTATTATATACAAATTATTTTTTATTAAAAAAAAACAAATTTCTTAGCGGGTTTCGTTTTGTAAGGAAAAAAAATCAGAATATCGGACTATCGGGCTCTGTAATCCTATCGAGAGGAAGATTCAGAATGAGAAGAAAGGATAGGCCGAGGAGGAGCAGGCAGACATCCGCTTTTGCGTGCGGAGGGCCCCGGGCGAGTGCAAAAATAGCCCCGGGACACGTCAATAATTAATTAGCGGAATTTATCGATACGCCGACGCCGTTATCTTGTCCGATACGCGTACGAAGCGATTTTGTGGCCGAGCCGCGAGATAAGCCGTCGTCAATTCACTCGGGTCTGCCTCGTTCGCGTGGAAATTACGACTTCCTCGTGATTCCCGACATCCAACATTTTCTGAGGGGGGGGAGGGGGGAACCCGCTTACAACGAACATCGTCCAGGTATTAAAGCCGGCCGAATGGGCAGGTGACTTGGGGACGGCTGTTGTTCGATTTTTGGGCATACGTATCACTTTGTTTACGTTCTCCTAGCGAATTTATATCTCGCACAATAAAGTCAGTATAATGTACATAAAATTTAACTTTTCAAAATAATAAGTTTCTTCAGATAAACGCTATACTTAATATTCTTTACCTAATTTAATATTTTTTCGTATTTCTTTTAATTGTTAATTTAAATTTCTTAAAATTTCTTTTAATTATTATTTATTTTAATTATTTCTTTTAATTAATATTTATTATTTTTCTTTTGGCTGTTAATTTTAATTCATTTATTAAATTTTACTTTCATTTTGATCTTTAAATTACACCTTAATTATTATAATTACAACTTAAATACCCATATTTATCTCGTTGCAATGTTTTTGTGTTAATTAACAACACGAAACGTATATGCATTAATTCGTGAAATTCTTATATATTGTTGCTGACCAAGTATATAACGATATTATTCAAATATCTATACATTATTAAAGCATTGCGAAAAGAGACCTCACACGAATAACCATTAATTCTTATTTGTCCGTTTCTACGGCATATTTCCAATCACGTAACTACAAGATATCGCAGAGCGTAGCGGCTACAGTGGATTAAACAAATGTTCGAGTAAGTTACGACATCGCTCATGCCAGTTTCCCAGAAGTGTCTCCTCGCCGTGGGTTAATTACAGGAGTGCCAGGCTATCGCGAATTCTCCGAATATGGCCGGGGCGAAGTGTCAGGGCGCCGTGTAGCTTATACCTCCTCGCCCGTCGTTTTAATCGGGATTGACCCGTTTTTAACGAAGCCCCTCGCGCTCGCCGCGCGCGCGCGCGCGCGCGCAGAGCCATTGATCCCGCGTGTGTGGTGTGGCCGGGACACGATTTCGACCGTGTCCTCGGGGTCCCACGTCGCGGGGCCCCCAGCCTCCCCCCCCCTCTCCTCCCGACACCGGGCCTTGACGTCTTAAGCGTGGGGTGAGGCGGCCATCGGGCGAGATAACGAAATTAGCCCGGCCGCTAATTTATTTCCTAATTCCCGCGCGAGCGGAGGTGTGAAACAGTCGTTCCGGGCCATGGTATCCACGATAACGGGTCTGGATGAGGAATAAAAAGAATGGAGAGGAGGATTCCTTCTCGTACATGGTCGGTCGACGGAGCGGGCGCGAGAGAAGGTGAGAGGAAGAGATAGAGAGCCGAGGATCGTGTACGAGAGAGAAAGAGAGAGAGAGAGAGAGAGAAGAAAGCACGGGAGGAGGGAAAAGAGGAAAGGAAGAGAGAGAACGAGCGAGGAGGAGATAATGCGAAGGCAGGAATGCACGCCCACGTTCAACGACGTGTTTTCCTATGTACGTGTGCGGTGGTCACCAATGTGAGAACCGCGCTAGCGTGCACACGTGGAATGCACCGTTGTGCATACTTCGCGTAACGGGCAGTTATGGACTCCACGCTGATCCTCCCTGCGGCAAGACCGACTCCCCTCCGGCGACGGCGGCGGCGGCGGCGGCGGCGGCGGCGGCGAGAGAGATCGTTCTCTCTCCGCGAAGTCCGTGATTTCGCCCGCGCGATGCACTCCTGACGGATCCGCGAGCGGGCGGGCGGGCGGGCGGACGCGAGCGCGCGAGTCGCGCGGTCCGCGTTTAAGATTCCACGTTAATCTGGATCGGGCCGATTAAACGCGATGGCGAGCACGGAGACTCTGTATAGCGCAAAGTGGCGGTACGTCGGGAATTTGCATATTCCGCCGTATGGGAAAAACCGATCGCGTTTATATTATACCTCCGAGCGACGTGAAATATCGCGTGTTTCGATACACCGTACTGGACACCCAGACGCATTCCGAAAGCGCGGTCGCGGCCTTTTTTCCTTCTCCTTTTCTCTCCTTTTTGCATTGCGTCACCTTCTCTTGTTAGCGCGAGTAAGATAATGATAAAAGGATACATTACCGGCGGCATCATTGTATTTACCGCTCATTATTTCGCGAAGCCAAAGCTAGGCACAGCTCTTGTGAACCAAAATTATTAATATAATCTCAACTTCAGAAAGATAAAAAAAATTATATATAAGTACATCTAATTGTCTGCACTACTCTAGACAATAAAAAATCGAAAATATTTCCTATCCTCTATATTTTCATTTGACACATCAAAATCCGCATGCAACAATAATTTTCGTAACGACGTAATAAATATTAAAATATATAATCTCGCGGTGTTAATTTAATAATTTGTTTTCAACATCCGACCGATTTGCGCGACAGTTCGATACACTCTTGCGATCTGCGAAGTGGCCGCCACTCGGACTCGGCATACCATACTTCGAACGGTGACAGTGACGCGCATGACGGATTGCGTTTTTCCACGCGCGCGCTTCCCGAACGAGCCGTTAAAATTCCTGAACGCGCTAACTAACGACATTCTCGATTATTCTGTTCGATGGTCCTCGAATGCGAGTTTATGGCCGCCAGGGGATATACAGACTTATATCTACTTACTAACAGAGCCCAGGTATTGGCTCTGACACGGAAACTCGCTCGTAAATTCCCGCCGAACAAATTTCCAGCATATGTCGCAGCAATCTTGTGGCCAGCGGTTCTCAGGCGTGAGGAATCCGCGGAGGCTTTTCAAATCTGCAGCAATCAGATAAAAGTAATCGAGTTAAAAAACAATTGTTCTAAAAAAGAAAAACAATTTTGCGATTATCGATTACATATATTTTAGGAAATAAATTTTTCATTGTTTTATACATGACATATTTTAATGTATTTCACAAACAATCAATTTAATTATTTAGCCAAATTAAATCTAAATACAGTGCAACATGTATATTTAAATTACATAAACTATTGTGAATTATCGAATATATTTTAGCACAGAAAAATATTTCAATATTTATACGTAAAAGAAGAATTTTATGTCCGTGCACGCAAATTTCTTTAAATAGAGATACGAACGCAACGAGATACACGTGCGGAATTTTATCGTCAATTATTCCTAAATAAAACGGGGACATTAATTCTGACTCATTACGAAGTTTGTTTCAAGCAGGAGCTGTCCTGTGCGTATTGAGCACCATATATATAAATACGCTCTATTAGTATCACGGTCAGAATAATTCCCAAGCGCAAAGGATTAAAGCATAGTGGCATGGTGAAATTAAATAATGAGAGTTGGTCGCAATGACGATCACTGGGGACTTGGGAGCGGCCGGCAATCAGAATCTCGCGGCGGGCGCGCGCGCGTTCGTTCGCTCGCGTACACGCCGGTCACACACATTTAAACAAAAACACACATCGCGACGCCCGGTACCGAGGCACTACTATCTCAATCCGTACGCAAATGAGCCCCTCCGAGAGAGGACGAGACGAAAGTGATGCGCGTGCAGAGATGTGTGTGTATATACGTATGCGCGTTCTTCTTCGCGTGTTTGCACGCATATACACTTACACACACACGCGCGTGTACGCGAGCAAAGGCTCTGTTGACACGCCGTGGAGGAGAAGGTGACGGAGGACGGAAAAGGGAGGACGAATCAAAGCCACTCAAAGAAATAACCAGTGCTCATTAAGAATAATAATCCCTCTCCTCCGATCGTTTCGATTGTTTCAAGGGTGTCGCACGGAGATCGTCCGGCCGCGCCGTTCTCCTCGCCGTTATATACATTACACATATACTTAACAATCTTCCTTATCATATTATATGACCTTCTCTGGGCGAATCGCGCGCGCGCACGGCGGAGGGCCGATGGCGAAGGAGGAAGTTTATCGGCTAAAGAAATCAACGTCGTTTAGCAACTCCCGCGGTTCCCCCGGCTGAGTTATGCCGCACAAGGTTCAGCGCGAGAATGGCAAAAAAAAGAACGTCATTGTTCATCGATCTCTCTCTCTCTCTCAAGCTTGAGAGAGAGAGAGAGAGAGAGAGAAGTCGATCGCGGGATCGAGGATGATTTATCGGGAATATTTTTAGAATTCCTAATGTGCACTGAAGCTGCCACGCAGAGGTACGAATTTATCAGTTCGATAACTTTTAATCGATAAGACGTGGGAACGTTCTTTTTTTCCTCGATATACAAAAATTCTCGTATTTATATCGAGTACATGTCAAATAAATCGATAAGCGGTAATAATAAACGGCAGCGCGAGTCACTTTGCCGCCGCATCAACTCGGACGGTTCAACATTCAGTATACGAATCACTGAAAAAAATAATCTTGCAATTATAGCGAGAATTATTTATGTACGAAAAATTAGCTAAAACGGATAAGTGATTAGTAAGCACTGCGATACCATATGTGTTTTGTATTTAATTAATACAGATAACAGAGATAGAAATTATATCTGAACTATTTGTCAAATTTAGCAAAAAAGTTCCTCTATGACGTTTAATCAGTCCAGACTCCAATCACATTTAGTTAGGAGACCTATATTTTCTTGTATTCTTAGAATATTGCTGCTATAAATTCTACGTGTGACAATCTTTTAGCAAGTACATAAAACAGCGATATAATTTTTAAAGTGTAATATTTAGAATTCTAGCTGAAACATTTCCCTGAGTGTAAGAGAATGCACGTCCAATGAGTCCCGCGCGAGATAAAGTAAGAAATAATTTCACACGCATTCGCGTGGATTAAGTTGAACTTGAGCAATGGATCGCGATTCCTTTTTTTTTTGTTTTCTTTGCTCGTCTCGTTCAAGGGTGTAACGATATTCTCTCATTCCGCAATAATACCCGTATACGCGTTATTTGCGACGTGGAGCGCTCGATGATCATTATTCAGCCGATTATATCAAGCAAGAAGAGCGAGCTGCGGCTGCCTCCCCGATACCGCGGACGAGCGTTGTCCGTGGGCCCGGCCGGCCGCGGTCGCGGCGCGGCGTGGCGGTAATGAATTTGCCACATTCCCGCGAACGCGCCGCGCCGCCGGGCCGTAAAGGGGAGCAGACCGGGACGACCAGAACTATACACCGTGTCCAATGTTGTTGCGCTAATCCCCTATTTATCCGTAACACTTTTCTCCCTTCTTTACTGCGGCACGGCCGTGCCTCCTCCTTTCCGAGAAGGGCCCTTTCGATGGGCGGAACATAAAAACGCGGATTATTTGCTCGCGCCCGATCGAGGTGAACCATAATCCACGCCGAGCGCGAGATACGTTCGAGAGAGCGAAGGAGCGAGAGGTATAACCGAGAGAAAGAGAGAGAGAGAGAGGCGGAGAGATAGAAGGAGAAGTGTTAGTCAAACAGTGGATGCGCCGTGCGTGCGTCAGGGATTCTCATTAGACGACAAAGAGAGAACGAAACCGGGCGCGGAACCGGGGGTCCTGGTACTCTCCGGGGTCCCGTCTAATAACTATCAATTCCACGCCGACGTTGAGAGACGAACCGGAGGAACGGGGGAGAGAGAGAGAGAGAGAGCTCTCCCCCGTCCCCGCCCTACACATCGCCTCTCTCTCTTCTTCCTCCCACCAGCTCTGATAATTACAACCGAGCGTCCAACGAATGAGCAGGGGTATCATTAACACTTCCTGCCTCGTAACGACTCCTCATCTGACACACGATACGCGCGATATAGCCGCGCGCGCGCGTCACTGCGTAAACCTGTCAACCCGCCTAATCGACGTCGACGCGCCGCGTCCTTCCCTCGGTCCTCGCGATCACGCGCGCGCGTATTGCGTCACACATCCGATCAAACGACGGCCGGACTACAGTTCGGTGGCGCGTTTTACGCTTTCCTCTCTATCCGCGCTTGCCAACCACGACCAATCTATCCAAACAGTAAAAATAAAAAACTTGCGAAAGAGGGAGGGAGCTATACATCCCGCGGCGTGTGATCCTGAAATTAGAATTAATCATCCTGCCGAGGCGTATCAGGGGGGAGACAGTGGAGAGCCATCTCGATACATCGGACTCCGGGACTATCGGGACTATCCCTCCGGGCCTCCCCTCCCCCCCCCCCCTCGAGACGGCCGCAGGAATTATCCCGTCAATGCGCATCGGCCCGCGGGCCTGCTAATAACTACCAATTTACCTGTCTCGCTCGGGCGAAAACAGGTTCCGCATAAATTCTCCCCCGTTTATATCGGCGGGGATGCTATTATGACAACTAAGTTGGCACAAATCAATTACGCACGAATGTGCCATCCGTGTGGGCCCCCCCTCCCCCTCCCTGCGCCTATCCTTCTTTCCTCGGCACAGAAGTCACCAGGTACAGCTTTTAGAATCTTATGCTCTCTTTACGCTGATGTCGAACGCTCACACGAGAGTCCCCGGCGTTTATAGTAATCTCGTAAATAGGTTCCGACGGAAACCACCGTATAATTACAGATATCTCTCTGCACAGATTTCATACGCGAGATGCAATTCAGATGCGTCGGTTTAGAGTACTGCAGCATTCGTTCTCCTTTTTCTCCCTGCGAATGCCTTTGCGTCATGAAGGCTGGGAAAAGCCAAGATTAGTGCTACGATATTAAACTTGTATTGATATGCAACCATAAAACGAATCGATTACCTCGAAAGCGGCGTGAGTTCAGTTTCGAAATAAGAGTTCTAGAGAGATAATAAATAATAAAAAAGTGAGACGACATTGGATTCTCACCATTCCCGATTAAACTTAGATCGGTTGATTATTACATTTACGAATTGCTAATTGCAAAATTTAAAACTAACCATCCCTACAATCTAGTTTCTTAATTATTTTAATTAAAAGTATTATATTTTATATAAATAAATTATATAATTTGCAGAAAATGAACAAAATAATACGATCAGTTTTAATAAGTTTTGCAATTGGCAACCCTTAAGTATAATATGACCGATCAAGTTAATCAGAGGTGGTAAAATCGACCCATTGAATTAGTTAGGTTAAATGTTATTTCTCATCGCTGCCATTTTTTCAATATGGCTATTACAGGAAGTCTGATTAAGGCTGTCTAAATAACGTGATCACAGTGCCACTTTTTTCCCCCTTATTATAACAGTCAATCAGATCGTATCCTTCAATATTGTCTTCCTGATTACCTATAGGACTCTATAGATCTAAAACGAACGCGATAATAATTTTAGCGCAATATATACGCGAAACTGGACTGACGCAACACTCAAGGGTAAACGGCTCGTGTAGACGATCTATTAGGACAAGTATCCGCGTCTATTCTAATGAGAACCGATGACGATTTGCTTTCAGTAGCGGCTGCGGGCTTGAGCGGTGGTCTACTCGGGAACGCTATGATGCCGCTGAACGTGGAGGGTGGCGCACAGGTGCAGGTGCCGCGGGCCCTGATGCAGGCGTTCCTCCAGCAAGATCCGAATCATCCGGGCCTGGAGACGGTCCGTCTGCCGGCCCTGCCGTGCGGCGCCGACGAGAACGGGCCGCCCCAGCATTGTCGCGAGGTGGAGACCGAACTGTGCCTCGTCTGTCGCCGTTGCGGTCGCGCGTACCCGCAGGAGTCGTCGCTGCTGGCGCACCAGCGGTCCTGCTACCTGGGCAATCAGCAGCGTCGCGGCGCCCTGCGTCTCGTGCAGGCGCGTTACGCCTGCTCGTTGTGCGAGCCCGTCGGCATGTCGACGCGCACCTACGCCACCGTGAGCGAGTGGCGTCGCCACGCCGAAACGCTGCAGCACCGGGCGCGTCTGGAGGCCGCCCAAGAGCGCCAGCAGCAGCAGCAGCAACAGCAACAACAACAATACGACAGCGGCGCGCAATCCGGCGAAGAAACGAACCCGCTGACCGACGAAATGGAGGACGTCGTCAATCAGATCACCCTATTGGCGGCTCGCGCGGCCGCCGAGAGCACGACTGGTCAGCCGCAGGCCAGTGACAGGGTCGGCAGTCAGGACAACAACAATGGACCCGACGCCAAGCGACAAAAGCTGGTGCAGGAGGTCACCGCCCTTGCCGGTGCACGTTAAGCACCATCATACCAAGCACGGGGATTGGTCTACCATCTCTCTCTTTCTCTCTCTCCCTCTCTCTTTATCGGAGACAGGGAAGTTGCGCGCAAAATGGCACCAAATAACAATAGAAGCAGGGACTGCAAAAGAAAGGCGAGACTTCGAGAACGGGCGGAAGTGGGAGAGACGAGGACCTATATGGACGTCACTTGGAGGAGGTCGGACCCTGAGGACGTCGCAGTGAACGAGCCAATGTTCCTAACCGGCGATGAACGGGCAGGCACGGGTGCCCCATCCCGATGGTGCACCCCCGTCGGGGGGCGTTTGCCCCGTGGCGGTGAGGAGAAGGGGCAGGGAAAGGGAGGCACACTAACTCAGGCGGCGGACGGTCGATTGGTTCTCTCCTATTAATTTCGTCGTTTATGCACCGCCGGTACATACAACCACCCTCCACCACGCTTCCCTGCCCCCTGGCCCCCGCCCCCGATTCGCCTATTATTTTTGTAACGCGAATCCCGCGCAGCGCGCGCGCCGTGAAGATGCGCGCTCTCCAAAGTTCCTCTCGTAGCACGAAAAAAAAAAAAGAAAAAAAGATTAATAATTAAAAAAAAAGAAAGAAAGGTGGCAAAAGGACAGAGAGACTCGACGAGGACGAGCTAGTCTAGGTGGCATCGACTGCGGAACGATCGGGCGAACGCGATCGAGAAATCCTCCTTGCTGGTCAGCCAACAAACCCGGTCGATCGGTCGGTCGATCGGACGGAACGGCCGATCAGTCAGCGGCTTGAGAATCGGATCAGGCCGGATCTTGGGGCGCACTTCTGCGGAACGATGTGCGCGGTACGTTTCCAGAGGAGAGGAGTATAATAGTACGGGAAGTTCCGGTGGGCAAGAGTGCGTCGTGCGACGCGGAACGACGCGCGTCGAGGTGGGCTAACTTAAACGTTCCTATGTAAAGTAATAATAAAGATTTAAAACAGAGTTACTAAGAAAAAAAAAAAGAAAGGGAAGCAGGAAGAGATACAAGCGGACGCTATTTAGGCGCGGCGTTTAGTAGGGTAGATGGTGCGCGGCGCGCGAAACTAAAAACGCCGCCATCGTTACGAATACGTACGTACATATTCATATATATATATATATACATACATCTATATATATATACACATATACATATATATATATATATAGATATCTGACTGTCTCTATCACTCTCTTTCTCGTTTTGACGCGCGTGTGCACGTGGCTTTCCACGGACCTGTGTGTGTGTGTGTATGTGTGTGCATGTGGACCTGCGTGCCTGCGGGTGTATATGCGTACGTGCGTGCGTGCGTGCATGCGTGTGTATGTATGTGTGTGGCGAATCGTTCAGCGGCTTCGACGGCGATCGCGGAAAAGGTAATATATAAAAAGAGGAACGCTTTTCAGGAAAGCGATAAAAGAACGAAGGAAAATTCAAGAAGCATACACACACACACACACACACACACACACACATACACGATAAACTCTTTCTCTGCCACTTTCTCTGCCATTCACATGTACATCCACATACCACACAACACACACACACACACACACACACACATGTACCACACACACAACAGGCGCGCACTGTACACACGGGCTTGGCACGTACGTTTTTTTTATATACTCTTTATTTTCTGCAATTTGATAAAAAAAAAGACGTAATAAAATGGCGGACGAAAGGGAAAAAAACGACGGTATATAAGGCGGCATAAATACCATAAACCCCCGGTGTGCCCGTCATCGACACGATTCGCGTGCACGAACGAGCAAGCAAGACCCAGAAACATGGTTCCTATATTTAATAAATTATATTTATTAACGCTAAACAAATGATTAGTAACAACGTTAATGATAATAATAATATTAATAATAATAAGAGTAATAAAATAATAATAATGAAACTAGTAATAATAATGATAGTAATAACTGATATAGGTATTAGAGAGCTGTGTCGGTAGCTGTAACGATTATCGCTAAGCAACGCTCGATGATCGAACCGATTGACACACATCGATGCTCGAGGGTGGGGGAAGGGATAATCGGGAGGGGAAGAGGGGGGAGGGGGAGGGTCCGGCATCATTGAAAGGATAGAATCTTACCTCTGTGTCCTCCGTGTCTCTCTCCCTCTTTTCCACGGTCTCGCGCGAGCAAATAAAAAATTGAGCGGCACAGAATCGAATTACGGTATTTGTAAACTGGGAAGCAAACGCAAATCGTATACGCACGTGCAACGTGGCGTACGTGAAAAATACGGCTCTTTACAAATTTTTTCGATCACGGACAGATAATCGGCCAAATGTTGTACTGAGCGAAACATTGTATCAGAATACTGGGCGAAATCGAGACGATTTCAACGGAGTAATCTGGGATTTTTAATTAAATATAGAATAAGGGAAGATGGGGAGGGGGAGAGAATTTTAAATTTTTTAGAGACAACACAGTTGAGGACGTAAATTCATCTCGCGCGCATTCAGACGAAAATATTTTAGAAATACAGACATCGTCCCCCGGATCACAGGTTGGGAAAGAGGGAGGAGAAAATTGCGCCCCCTTTCGAACAGCAACAGGGAGGGGAATGATGTAAAATCGAGAACAAGACAAAGAATTCACTACTAGCTAGTAAGTTACGGATAAATTACGGTTAAACTATAGAATTTAAGGGGGGGAAGGGGTGGGGAAAGGGAGGGGGGGGGGAAAGTACATGCGCGCGTCGACAGAAACGACACACAGATACACAAACACCCATTCTCACCGTATATATACAGAAAAAAAGTATATATATATATATATATATAAATAAATGAAAAATGAAGTGAATGAATAAGAAGAAAAAAAATATATATTTAAGTAGATAAATATATATATATATATATATATATACATATATATAAATATATATATATGATGTTGTGACGTACTAGAATCCTCGCGGATTTACTATCCGGAACGGTGACGTGTCTACACGCGTACGTACGTCGTGTTCCTCGCTCTAGAAGCTCACTCTAGAAGAAAACGAAAGTTCGCGCATGCAATGCGGCGCGTATGCGAAGCTACACAAGAATGCCGGAAGTGCCACCGGAAGTGCAAAAAAGACAAAAAGAAAAATAAGCAAAAGAAAGAGATACCGCGGCGTTTTACGTGCCGCCGTGTTGAATTTACGCGAATCATTAGGTTAAAAAAAAAAAGAAGAGTATACCGGAGAAAAAAAACAAGGGTGTCTCGCGTGGAAACGAAGGGCGACGTAGGGAAGGGAGGGGGAGGAGGGGGTGGATGCCGGACAAGGAGAAATGCACTGACGAATGGGCGCGTTCGCGTCTCTGGGGGTTAACGGGGAGGGTCTCTCTCTCTTTCGGAGAAAGCGGGGAGGGGGTCTGAGATTCGAGGACGTTAAAAAAAAAACACACACGTGTGGTCGTGAAGATCAAACGAAACGCGAAGTAATAACTATTTCTAAGGTACTAAGCAACTCTCGAGGTTCCTGTCTGCAAAAGATGCTTTTCTAATGTAACGTTGGTAACGACGATTATTAATATTATATTTGAATTATTATTATTATTATTATGATTATAGATTAACGATATTATATTTACATATATGTGGTCATGTATTGATTATTATCTATATAAACGTTACAGCGTTGAACTAGCGTACATTTAACACACGTACATACGTTCCAAATGGTGACACACGCACACACACACATACACACACACACACATTTGTGCACATATACACATACGCATATACATCTAATACGCACGTATACCCGCACTCGTACTGATGGTACCGAGAAACACCTAAAGCGAACATCACACACTGAAATATCGAAATTCTCAGCCGATCGTTTTCCCGACCGGCACGATCCACCTTTACAGGACCGTACCGGAAAAGAAAGAAAGAAAGAAAGAAAAAATAGAAACCCAGAGCGGAATCTCTCTTCATGTGAACCGATACCTCGCAAAATAAGACAATTAACGGGTGTGATCAAGTCGTAGAATTATAATTAAGGCGAACGCGTCGCGGAGTCGCGCGACCCGCGCCGAGTCGCAAATCCGTACTGTCTTCAGGATCACATTGCAAACGATAAACTCTATCACTACCACTAGCACGGGGCAAGATGTTCCAAGAAAAAAAAAAAAAGAAAAAGAAAACTAATAAAAGCGCCCCGGAACTTCACAAAGCCGCGGCGCTAAGACTGTGAGAAGAGAAGTGAAAATTTATTTCCCTTCGCCGCGTTTCCTACGTAACGTATAGTAAAAAAAAAAAAAACGTCACAGAGAGGCGAAGAAATGCACTTTTGAAAACGCACAAGACGATGCGCGCTTCGGCCGGTGTTTCCATCGCGACCTTATAGTTTTTTGTCGAATTTGCTCGCGAGAGACGGAGGAGAGCGACGCGTTGTAAAGAACGCGTAAATATTCGTTGACACACACGAATCATACACGCGACAGAAGAAAAAAATTGACGACATACATACGCGCGCATACACAAAACACACACACAAAAGCAAACTCAACACACATACACACATACACGCACGCATATCTCGCACACAAGTACACACACAAACATAAACACACGCACACACAGAAAATCGAATTTTACGTATGAACTCGGAGCTACACATCGCATACGAGCGTGACTCTCAAAACGCGACCTACGTACGTGCGCGTGTACGCAAGAAAAAAAAACCGGTGCGCGTCGCGGTTTTGGCGTTTTGAGTTTCGAGAGTACGGAGATTGCGTGATAGAGTAACCGAACCTCGCTAGCTGTTCCTAAAAATCAACAATGAGTGAGTGATAAGCGTGTGCGCGGATTATTGTAATGGAGTGGATGTGAGCTAAAAAATACGATTACGAGAACGATATGAGGAAACGAATGCTATATACATATATATATTACTGCGTTGCGGAAGAATTAAAGCGCGGCCCGACGTCGCCGGCGCCGTTTTCCCGTCGACCACACGGCCACCCTCGCGCGTCGCCACCCTGACGGTCGATGATCCCACACATCCACACCCACACACACACACACACACACACACACACACACACACAACAAACAACACACACACACACACACTA
>NW_012026852.1:274425-287081 GCF_000956235.1 Wasmannia auropunctata | reverse complement strand
GTCCGCACACCCACCGACGGCGCGGGGCAACCCGAAAAACGCCGGCCCGGGCAACCTCGCACGATGTTGGCGCCCGCGCATCGGCTCGGCCCGCGCGATCGACGAGCGTCATCGAGATTCCGAAATTCCCATCTTTCGGACGCCCTTTTGAACAGACAACGGCGACAGTGGGAAAGGAGGGTGGGGAGGGGGGGGGAGAAAGCGCCTCTCTTTGCGCCTCTCGCAGGGGCCCTTTTTGTAAAACGCGGAGGCGCAAACAGATCGGCGACGATCGCGCGAGTGTTGGGTAGGACTTGAGGGGGGAAGGGGAGGGGGAAGGAGGAGAAACGACGTAAAAGAGCGACGTGCGGACGATGCGTACACGCATCCAAAAGTGACGTCCCGGCAGTAAGACCGCGCTCTCGCGCCTTTTTTTTTACCCCGGATGAAGACACACGCGCGTTTCGCCGCGAGGTGAATTAGTGGACTGCGCATCTCGCCCCCGCGACATGGGGAGAGAGAGAGACACGCAGCGGTATACTTTTCCCGCGACACTGAGATATACGACTTCGATTGCGCGTTTCACCGCGCGCGTACCTTCGACAAGTCAAGTAGACGTACGTAATCGGTATATGTCGCATCTTTGATTATTCTCTTTCTTTTTCCCAGCCAGTCGGGAGATTCCACGCGCGGACTCGTTTCATTGAACTTTCCCGTTTGACTTGGCACGCGTCGCGTCGGTTACCCGCGAGGGTAACGATTTCGCGCGCGATCGATGATCGCGAGCAAGAGACGCGGGGGGGGGGGAGGAGAGGGAGGGAGCGAGTCCGAGTTCTCGCGCCTGGTCACCGCTCATCGAAGACCTTATACGCACATTCTCTCCCGCGTGTACGCGCGCGCGTGTGTTACAGAACTTATTATATTATCCATTCCGCGTAAACGGCGGATTTTGTAACGGCGACCGCCGAGGAAGGGATGTGTGCACGCGCGTTGCCGCACGCGTGTATATATCGCGACGATTACGACAAGCAGGACGAATAACACGGTTGCAGGTATATATACCTGTACACGCGCGAGGAGACGGAAACGCACGCGAGACGCCGCACGCGAAGACGGAAGGGAAAACGAGAGAAAAACAGGGAAAGACACGGGGAAGGGAAGGGAAGGGATGGGGAACGGGGTGAGCGGCGGAGCCGCGATCGGAGGCGCCAACATCGTGCGAAAAAAACGGGCACGGTGCAATCATGTTCCTATTAGGTTTCATATCTAAGCGAGTAATTAATTATACCAGTAAATATAATGATGATGATGAAGGACACGATGATATACGTTATTGGATATGTATACACATACGTGTATATGTACGAGCGCGCAGCGTAGCTGCGAATCCACCCCACAGAACCCCTCCTTCATCCCCTCTCTCCTTCTGAAACCAGAGACAAAGTAGCCGTACGTATAATCTCCATACGCGCGTCTCTATTTACGTGTAGGGGCGCGTATATGCATGCGTAGGCGATTCATTCCTAGGGCGTATATAGGAAGCGCGAGTTTTACAACGAGCGAGCCGAGCTCTCTTTCTCCCTTTTTGTTCCCACCACCGGTTTGTTTCCCATTCTCGGACGAGAGACATTGAGACATCGATTAGCTATCGTGAGACCATTTTTAAACTCCTCGGCTTTCGGTTTCCAACCGAACGGATCGATTTTGCGGGCTATATACTCTTGGAAGCCATTATCTTTGTGTCAATGAAAATCGCGCGGAGAGCGCAGGACGTACGTGACGGCGACGAGGGAAAAAAGAAGAGGAAGATTATACGAGGAAAATAATACGATCGAAGTCGAACCTCCGTAAAAGTCACTTCGTAACCTCTACTCTACGTATAAGTAAGTATATTTCCTCTCTCGCGCTGACTTCCCACCACATACATATTATCATCTAGATTCTAGTATGATGAGAAAATTACAAATATACTTTGTGTATACAAATTACATAACTGAGCTTGTAATGTACAATAGATAAATGAACAAGGTTATTTGTTTATTAAGATTATGACTGGTATTCATATAGTCAATTCTGTTTAAGTCTGTCTTAAGTCTTAAGATGTTATAAGCCAATCGTAAAAACCGTATAAAAACATCTTAAGGCACCATTTAGATCTTGATGTAAGAACTATATGAATACCGGCATGTGTATCTTATCGATACCTATTGAAACTTTGCGCAGGCGCCACTGCTAAAAAGTGGGGACAAAGGAGAAGTTACTTTTACGGTAGTATTTTTACGGTTCCGACATGTTATTTTTACGAAGATTTGATTGTACTTGGTTTCTAAGTCATCCCGAGTCAACGCACATTGGATTAACTCTACATCTCATCTCTCCATCTTCAGATTCAAATTATTTCTTACTATATTCAAAAATTTCGTTATATTTTTGTTTATAGTTTTTTCTCTTAATATAAAATTATTAAAGTTACTATATTAAATCTAATGGAACAATCGCTGAACGCAGCTGCTTAATTATTAAGAGCAATTTGTAGATTATCGCGCCTATTAAACGTCATCAATTTTATCATATTTAGAAAATTATATTTGATAAATATAATTATATATGACAAATATAATTATATTTGGTAAATGTAATTTTCCGTTATAAATTTTCAAGTAACAAATAATAAGACAATCCGCTTGCGCTTCCGACATATTTCGTGCCATTAGGGGAAATATATGTTGAAGACATTAGAATAAGAACCGGAAAGAGAAATAAAAATACCAGACCCGATACGTTCGAGCCACGATAAGCTGTCAAATTATCCTCTAAAAAGTTTCGCGGAATTACATGACAGCGCCGCCGAAAATTTCATCATCGTCCAACCGCGAACATTGTCGCGGACGCGCGAGCTGTCAGGCGGCACTGCCATTCTATTACGCTGGATTTCATTTTATTTCCGGCTTGCGAGGCACCCCATTTCCGGACGGCGAGTATTAGTTCACCCGCAATTTGCATAGAGACACGAAACACGCTCGCTTGAAGAACCAATGTCGCGTGATAAACTCGCTTATCGGCAAATGCCCGGCGACGACTTGACTGCCGGGTATTTTCAATCGCGTCGCCCGACGCGACGCGTGACCGACGCGCTCGCGCCGTAAATAATCTCGTCGATTATCTCGTACGAGGACTGTTCGAAGAGCAATCGTTTTCGCTTGTTTACGCATTAATTTGGAGGGTCGTCGGAGCCACGCTGCATGCAGGTATCGCGTGAGAAATCTGCGTTCCGATCTAAAAATAGACACCACGCGCAGCGCTTTATCCTGTTTACCTTACATGTGCAGCGCGATTTTGTTTGGGAGCGTGTAAAAAGGTTTGCGATTTTTTCTTAGAATTACAGCCGATTGCATCACGCGCCGCGTGTGAGCATTAAATTTTGTTCCAAGCTCGGGAAATCGTTCGCTGAAACTTGCGAAATATTAAAGCAGGTTTACGATGACCGTCCTTTGTTTGATGGCCAACCTGTACATATGGATCCCTTATCGGCCATTTTTTAAATTTTCGTGCCATTCATTCAACTTTGGGCAAGCTTCAGTTGGAAAAGCAGCTAAGCCTGCAGCTCGCGTTTGGAGCGATTGGTGATTACCTATATAGATCCAATCAATCACCGTTTTGGACCACTATAGGCTGCAGGCTAGTTGCCTTGCTCGGCCTAAATGTGTCCATTGTGTACGCGACTCCAGATCACCGTGCGTCTTATACGCTCACAAACAAAACTACATTGCACAAAAAGTAAATAACATAGCGCTGCACACGTCTATTTTTAGAACACAAAGGACTCTCGTCCGTTACGGCGTTGTCTTGTGTTGACGCTCCTCTAAATTAACACGTAATCTAAAAGTAGAGGTGCGCGAATCAAGCATTTGCATGGTCGAATCGAATCGAATCAAATTTTTATATTCGAAATCAAATTGAATACGAATCTGAAATTTTTACTTCGAATCAAATCGACTCGAATCTGAATCAAATTTTCCCAGATTTACATTACATGTTAAATTAAATGTAATAAATATCAAAATTTATGAATTACATTATTTTGCGCAATGATTTAAACAAACTGAAGATCCCATGTTTTCGATTTACATCTCATTACCAAGGATCATGATCTTATGTAACATATTGAACTAGAGAATATGTAATTAATAATATGTGCATACACGAATAGTTTGAATGCTTTCAAATATTTTCTATATTAATCTACATGGATATACATTATATACATCAAAAAATACTTATTTATTAAATAAAGAATAATTGATCGCGGGGGAGTTATAAATGAAGCAAATAAAATAGGAGATCGATTCGAAATCGAAACATTGTTAATTCAAAATTCTCGAACTATTCGATTTCGAATCTTACAGATTCGAAAACGAACCCGAATCGAATCCACTGTGATTCGATTCGAATTCGAACTATTCGCACATCTCTATCTAAAAGATTCGATAACTTTTTGAGCCTCATATATCGCGAACGTAACATGCAATAGATAATGTTTCATAGCCGGCTATAAAAATCATCCTATCTATCCTCTAATCGGGGCTTTTCGTGTACAGCAATATTGAATAGCTGTATCAGGAGTCGCACTCGAAATAATCATCGTCGCCACGAAACTTCGGATAACATCTTCCATCACGTTCCATTCCTCTCGTCTATTCCGCTCGCTCGAACTGCAAGCTCATTTGGTTTGTGGAAACTCAACCAAGGAGGAAAAAAAATCGGCTGTACTAAATCTCGACATGTTCTATTAAACACTAGTTTATCAGAAAATCGATATTCCTGCGTGTACATTGTTTCTTTGGGCTCTACGGGGGATGACGGCGCTGGTTTTAATGCGTTTTTTTAATGTCGCTCGGCTTGCCTCTTTCGAAGAAAGTGGATCGACGTTCTCGCTCTCTCGTCGTGTCGCTCTTGGCAAGATTCGTTCTCTCGGGAAGATTCATTTCCCCAACGAGAGCTGTTACGGTAAGTACGGATTTTAACAATTTTAATGAATCACGTTTTTCTTGTATGATTAAAACTTGTCACAGTCGTAGAAACTTGTAGTGAGAAACTCTTGGAACTGTTATTTTGTTCTTATTTTAAAAGTTAAGGTGAGAAGAAAATTAAAGGTGAGAAAAAACTTAAATTTTATTGAAATTCACGGAAAGATGTACCATTAAACTTTTGTAACACATTAAATTAAACTTTCTCAGGTTTTTTTTACAGATAAGTTTATAACTAACAACACTCTTTAAAAAGAAATTTATGTATCGCAATTATTATATATTACGAGTGTCAAAAGTCCTCAGTTTATTAACAATCTTTTTTGCATATCTCAATAAGATGATTAAAATATTGTTTAAAAATAACATTAAACTAAATTAATATTAACTGTTGCATTTAAAAAAGAGAAGATTTTTTTAAATAATATATAAGGAATACTAACATGGATACGATTTGACCTCTTGTTGTAAGATCAAAAGTCACCTATCGCGAGTATAAATATAAACACGATAAACAGATATATGTCAGATTGGTCATTTTTGGAGCTGAAGGCGATACCTATACGATCCCTCGTATAGGTATAGCCAGATCGCACCTTGTGGGAAATTCGAGCCAGTTCAAAGAGCACGCCCAGCGCTCGCGATACACGTGGTGTGGTGTGTATGCGTATGACGTAACGACGGTGTCGCGGATACCCTGTGTCAGAGAAGGATTACGGCGGAAGGAAGGGGGAGGGAGGAGGGGGAGGGAAATCGAGGAGAGTCGCTCTCTTCAGGACGCCCGCCCGTCCCCCGCCCGTCTCTCGTTCCCGAAGAGTGTTTGCTCGCGAGATGGAACGCAAATTAGGTTTGGACGGGGGATCGAAGCCCCGTCGTATCGAAATAAAGGCGGCACGTAAAATACACGTCACCCAGCTACCCGTAACCTTTCGGGGTAAAAGGTACGGAGGAGGAGACGCTGTACCGCCGCACGCTCGTCTAAGCTCGTAGACGCTGTCAAGTTCCTCTCCACCTTTGAGCAGCGAAACGCCTTCCCTCGCAATGTCGTTTCGTATACTAACCATCGTTGGTTTCGTATGTCTGTCTTCTCTCGAAATTGCAGCCGATCGAGCTTCCGCGCAATGCGTGGACGCGATATTTAGTTAAGAAATTTGTTTAACAAAATACATCCACCTTCCAGCTGTCTATACAAGACTATGTTTAAAATATTACCAAATACTTTTTACGAGACACGAATGTGCAGCGATAATAAATGAAATAAATGAGATACCGAACGATACTAAATAAAGTATGTAATTAGCGATAATTTATTCATGAAAAGGTCGGCGAGCCGTATACGAGCCACCAGGAACGACTGCAAACGAGCATTATGCTAATTTCGAAACCTCAAGGTATTAATGTCATTTTGACATGGTGCTCTTTTCCATTTCGCCAAACCTCGTTGCGCCGCGCTTAAAACCCAAACCGATCTGTCGTAATGGCGGCATGCATATGGGGAGTGAGACACGAGTGTCTCTCACTCTCTATATAGATTTAACGACACGCGCCGTGCATAAAAACATTTTCTCCATTATACGGGATACGCTCTACGAGGTAGCAGGTGTTAACGTTATTGCCTATTACAAAGTGCTCCTCTCTTTGAAGATTTGCATAAGACGCTAGACGACTCATTCCGCGAGCGCGCGCACGCGCGCGCTCCCGAGTTATCGCGCTATTGTCGCATTATGCATTCTGCTGTGAGAGATACAGCCCGCGGTACCCTGCATAATTTGTGCGAGCGTAAAAAGACGTCCTCCGCGATATCTCACTTAACACGCACCTGGTTGAGGAAACGAGAGGAGACTCTTTCTCCCTCAAACTGAGAGAAAAATTTTTAGTACTTCACGGAGAGAATTTCCTTTTAAAATTTACCCTGAACATTTTGTTAATCGTGGGACAACAGTAATCCGACAAATTTTACTGTACACTACAATAAAATTTTACTGTGCACTGCAATAAATTTGTTTTGTAGTATATATTTAAAAAAACAGTGAAAGTCATAAAAAATTCGTCGAAATACTATGTTGTCCTACGATTAAAACGATTTTCAGGGTAAATTTTAAAACAAAATTCTCTCCGTAACTATATTTACTAAGTGCTAGAATTATGATTATTACTACTATAATGTTAGTAACAATAATTATATGTATAGTTTTATCAACAAATATATGTATAGTTGATATCAACAAATTTTGAAATTTGCTATACATTATAGTTACTATTATCATAAAAATGGTTGCAATTATCATTATTTAACTATAATTTATAATCATTTTTGAGGCCATATAATATAGTTAGCCCTAAAAAGGACTATACATTATAGTTAAAAAAATGATAATTGCAATCATTTTTATGGTAATAGTAATTATAATGTAAAATTTCAAAATTTTTGTTGATGTCAACTATGTATATTTGTTGATAACATTATACATATAATTACATAATTATAATACTTTGTAAATATAGTTACAGATAAAAATTTTTTCTCAGTGCTCTCTCTCTCTCTTTCTCTCTCTCTTCTTATCTCATAAAACGGCGTGATGACGGTTCGATAAGTGAACTGTTGAACGGTGTGAGTTACTTCTCATATTTTGCAATAAAAAAAGTAATCTTGCAATTATAGCGAGAATTATTTAAGTACGAAAAATTAGATAAAACGGATAAGTGATTAGTAAGCACTGCGATACCACATATGTTTTGGATTTAATCAATATAGATAATAGAGACAGAAATTATATCTGAACTATTTGTAAAATTTAGCAAGAAAGTTCCTTTATGACGTTTAATCAATTCAGACTCCAATCATATTTGGTTCTTTGAGATCTATATTTTCTTGTATTTTTTCTTAGAATATTGCTGCTATAAATTCTATATATGACAGACAATTTTTTAGCAGATACAAAAAACAGAGATATAATTTAAGTGTAATATTTAGAATTCTAGTTGGAACAGCGAAATATTTCCCTGAGTGTGAGAACTACAAAAAGTTCTGATAAAATATCCGCAATGCAAAGCCCAATTCTTTCTTGCGAGTGTTGTTTTCTATTTACAGCTCTAAAAAAGATCCAAGAAATGAATTTTTCGAAAATTCAAGTTCGATTCAAAACTCACAAACGTGTACTGAACGTTGTGACGTCGATGCACATTACGTTTCGACTGCCATTATGCTCGAGATACCGGAATTACAGAGAAGCCGTGGTAAGGAGTCTTCTTGACGGGGAAGGAAATGCAGAAATAAATTCCACCTATATACAGTTTCCCCGCATCCTACCCATTTCTACTCAATCGCATCGCGAATACACCGTCGCCATTACGTACCGGAGTATCTGGTTACCCGTGCAGCAGTATGTATCTACGAAACAATTTGTATCGAACTCGATATAGTTTATATCCCGCATGTATAGTCTTTCTCCTAAAGGAGCTTGTATATCTCTGTATACACAGTACGACAAGTCGAAAATATTAAATACGATTTTTATCATAAAAAAACAAAATTTAAACTAAATTCGTTGTTTGTTTATTATATGTGCATTAATATAAGGCAGTCTGATCTATTATTTGTGTGGATGTCTAAACTGTACACATTTAAGATATCATCTTAATAGAAATTTTGTTAATATATAAAAACTAGAAAAATTTATATATCCATATATAAGTAATTAGTAAATATCATTATTATACATAATAAATAAATAAAACATATATATATATATTGCATACTTGTAACAACAGACACTTAACATCAAAATTAACATTTAGCAATAATTAACAATACATATATATATTATTTTGCCTTCTACTTTATTTACTTTTATTTTATTTATTTTATTTTATATCGACATTGTCATATATATCCTATTTACTTACACATAAATCTAAGAATAAATAAAAAAAATAAGAATTTATACTTTTTTTTCTTTAATATTTTTTATTTACTTAAATAAAATATAAATCTGCATTACAAACAATAATGTTGTATTGCCATTTTTATGCCTGACGAGTATTCGTTATATCTATATTTTATTGTCATTTTTTTATCTTGTCCTCGTTCTATTTCATTTACTATATTACGTCGGCATTGTCATAAATCGATAGATAGCTCTAAACTTGTTAACGCCGCTGGTCCGGATAAAGCACGTTATGTGTCTAAAGCTTACGTCACGCCGCGATATTACGACGCGTTACCTGGAACTACTACGATACACAACTTTATTCGATTTATCTTTTTCATCCAGCGAACTCTCTTTTTTTTTCTTTGTTCTTTATAACGTATAACGAGTGACGACGCTACGATACCCGCCAAATTATTTACGAGAAGCTTATTCGCCTCGAATTCGTTCTCCAATTGCAAACGTTATAATAACTCTTTTGAATCGAGAAGTACGGCGTGCCCCAAAAAAAAATTCTGTGGCACAGTCGCGGCGGGCATGAATCTTTAAAAAGATTAAGACTCTCTCGCGCAATACGGTTTTTAAAATAAAGGTTTTTATTTTTTATTTGTTCCCAACGTAAAACGTGTGTTTCTCATGCTTTTATTTTGTATAAAAATGCACAAAGTCAAAACGGGTTTTGATTTGGTATAAAATTTATTGCTGCACACGTTAAAGTCGGATCTCGAGATGATTCATAGAAATAAGACCAAGTACGTATGTTTAAAGAGACAAAACAATGTTACAAGCGGACACATATAGAATGATACATGGTTAAACATCGATATCACGCGATATGTAATCCGTGTGTGCTACGCATGCTATACCTCGCGAAATTCGCAAAGCTCACGTTTATATCGCCGATTTGGAATCACGTCACCCGGTATATGAGAAACGTACATCTTCACGCGCTGCAGCACATGAGACGGCTATACCTATATACACGCTTACCAGGAGGTCGTATCTTCTCGTTAGCCGCGCGATGAGCTACCCGCTCGGTAGAGTCACGTTTTTAATTTCTACCGGGCCGGCCTTAGTTCATTTTCACACCCCCACAGAGCGCGAGAGCCGCGTCCGAGCGCTCGTTGGGCGTCTAATAAGTAAATAATAACTTGTTCCGCCACATAACTCCTGTTACTCGGTGGAACCGTTGGGATTTCTCCCTTTCATGTCCGAGGCGCGTTCCTCCGTTTTGTATGTAATTAATACGGGATTCCCCGGGCGACACCACGCATACAGCCACGGAATCTGATTTGTGATAATCATGTCATCCCGGTCGGACGAAACATTTAATACGAAACACGAAAGCGCGCGATAAATTCGCAATTGAAATTTGCAACGTAGAACAAAATCTGAATTTTTTTTTTTCAAGGATAAGCTTATAACTTGTCGCCAAAACCCATCGAGGATTTATTGTATTATTTCACGATTAAATCTCATATATAAAAAAATTTATATTACGAAATGTTTTATTAGTAAGGATATATTTTTTAAAGTAAGATTATTATAACAATTAAACAAAATCAGGATGAAATATATTAATTTCTCAGATGTAAAAATAAAAATGATATTGCTGTTTGTAATGCAGGTTTAAATTTTGGTAAATAACTACAAATATATATATTCTCCTATATTTAATATTAGAATGCTTTTAAATGTTATCATTAATTGACGAATCTATATTTTTATAAATAAATATATTGTACACACATAATTACATTATTTATATTAATATATATTTAAAATATTATTTATTAAATATATTAAACTATCTTTCAAAATCGCAAATTTGTAATTTTTAATTTTTCATTGTCCATATTTTTGTCTTATATAACGACTTAAACTTCAAATAAATTAAGCTTCTAATTAATTAAGTAATTAGTAAATATCTTTCTGTATTTTTCACTTAAAAGCAATAAAGTATTAGAAATTTCACATGCATATGCCCGCTATTTGAACTTCCTGCTATTTGACAGGTACTGATTGGCAGCTCATTAAAGGGCATTATGCGGCAAAGGAACATGAAGAAACAAATCGCGTTTATGCAGAAAGCACGTTTTATCTACTCTACTCTTTATATTTCTCATAATCGTCTCGCAGATACGTCGAATCGTGCGCATCTTTATATATATATATATATATATATATAGATATATATTTAAAATGTATCTATTTAAAGATTTTAGCGTTTGACAAAAATATTCAACATTCTTAATACTGAACGTATCTAAATTGTAAAATATTTATGCGAAAAGGCTATTAGATAACAAACAGAACGTCATTTTAGAATTCCGAGCGTATTCAATTACCTAGCGATCCATGTCTAATCGTATGCATTATCAATATTACATATAACGGTTTCCAGCAAAATTCTACGAAAATAACGCCTCCGATGTGTATTTCCTTGACACGTTTCCCGTTTCCACATCCCACAATTTACTATTACTACATTTTAAGGATATTAACATCGTCATTAGCCTTCCCAGCCAATTTCGAGGTAGATTCTCACGATCGAACGTAACGCGCCGCGCGTGTATACCTTAGATAACTGACGGATGTATCCATAGGTGGAAATAAAACATAGAAGGACGAGGCTTGGCAAAAGTATCTTCTCCCTGAGTGCCTGAATACGTAGACGTGTGCCGCGGGGAGGAAAGCGGGTGGCGCGGCACGAGGGGGGGGGAGGAGGAAGGAGGCCGGAGGGGAGTCCGAGGGAGGCGGATAGCCCAACCTCCTTAGGATGCATGTGTTTGCCTTTAATACATTTTTCGACGATGTTGACCGAGGCGTATCTCTCCAACCCGTCCGACGTGTGCGCGCATATGTATGTGAAGCCAACAACCTACAGGGTGCCACTAAAATATTCACCTTGTCAGAGCTAGCCCGCAAAATGTGGCTGGCAATTTCCGCGGTGCCAAATTCAAAGTGCCGGGAAATGAGAATGAGAAAGAGGGACGAATTCTCCGGAGGACCTCCGCGCGCGCGCGCGCACGCGGGCTCTTTGCCTTGACTTCGTAAAAAGCATCCTCGCTCTAATATGCATTACGACTAACAATTTAAGACAAGAAAATACTTCCTCCTTGCTTGAGTCATTTCTTCCCGGCAAGGAAAATAAACTTGAGCTCATCAGCCTCCGGTTACCACTTCTTTTTTTAATAGCTGTATACGCAAAATAATGTAAACTGCACAAAGGCATAAAATAAAATATTAATGTATTCAATTAACGCGTTAAAAATGATGTATTTTCTATAGGGGGAGATGGGAGTCCTTCGTACGCTTTTGGAAATTTTGCTTCCCAAACTGTGTTAAATGGTTTTAAACTACTTAAGTTTGTATCAATAAATAGTACAGATATCCAGCTACAATAAAAACATGCAATTAAAATGATAAATTAATATATAACTAAACGCAGATGATTTTTACAAAACTTGAAAATCGTACGAATCTACCCCTCAGACGGGGTAGCTTCGTACATAGTATCGTAATAGGGCACCTATGTACGCATAAGATAGTTTCGGATATAAACATAAAATATTAAAATTATTATTCTAAATATTTATTGACAATTAAAATTTAAATAAAAACAATCTTGTCTAGTAGCTAATTAAACATTTTTTAAACTTTTGCATAAAATAAACTTAATGAAATAAAATTCTTTAAATTAGTATTTAAATCAATGTTG
>NW_012026852.1:272631-274405 GCF_000956235.1 Wasmannia auropunctata | reverse complement strand
GTGTGCTCTTCCGATAAATTAGTATTTAAATCAATGTTGAGATCAAAATTCAAACGTTTAATTAAAATAATTTTTTTAATTAAGTGACAAAATAATATATACATGTACGAAAGATGCCCTCATGTTTGTGTACGAATTTACTCCAAATTCAAAAGAAAATAATTACGCTATTTTTTTATAGAATTCACTAACAATACGATAAAATTAATGATTAAAGTATAATTTTAAGACATTTTACTTAATAGAAAAATATTGATTTTGTTTATAACCTTAATCAAAGATATCTTAAATTACTTGTCAAACACCTTGGAAAATTTACTCAGACAGCGCTAAAACACGTAATATCCTGCTCTGTCGGTTTACGTAGTCCGACTAATATGAACTTTTGCTGGCATGTGGCCGCGCAATAAGACTAACTATTATAAATATGTATAGACGTGTTCCGAATCTACGCGATTCTTCCCGAATGTATTATGTGCCCTGTGTACAAAGGATCCCCATCTTCCCCTACCTTGCTCTCATTTGTCTATTTTTTTCGTAATATTTATACATATACTGTAATAAAATATAATTTTACACACACACACACACACACACACACACACACACACACACACACACACACAATCTACGCTTAGATATCTAGATATATTCGATTTTATCTATTTAAATAAGTTTTTCGTACGATTGATCGCCATATACCTATATAAAGACGGCCGGCAATTTGCAATATAACGCGTTTTGTCGTCCATCGTCACAACGGCCAAGCAATCTCCGGGGTGATTTCACGTGACGTGCATTTTGCCGCAGAGTTTCGCGGGCAGAGTCTCGCAGATCCAAAAGGGTTGGATTCAAAGACTCGCCGGCGCTATTTCCGCGAAAATCATTCGTGAAGGATCTCCTTATCTCTATGCAAGAAGAAAGAAGGAAGGGGGGGAGGGATAGAAATTGACAATTCCTCTGCAGGTCTCACAACCTGCGCGAGAGCGACCCGCCCCTCCCTCCCCCCTCGCCCTTCTTCGTTCGTAAAGGTCTGGAAAGATGAGAAGCACGAGAAAGCAGAGAGAGAGAGAGAGAGAGAGAGAGAGAGGAGGTGAGAGGGAGACAGAACGAGTGTCCTAACGTATAGATAGAAGAGGAGCGAGAAAGCTACACCGGAGCAAAGGAAAAATGTGTACGGAAGCCAAAAGACGAAGAGATAGACCTGGGTGAAGGACGAAGGCGAAGAGAAGGAAGAAGAAGAAGAAGAAGCGCCCGTACAGTGTTTGTCCAGGAGGAACCGAAAGAGTAGCGAGTGTGTTCGTAAGGAACGCGGGGGCAGGATGAGCGGGGCGGCGGAGGGGGAGGGGGAGGCGAACGAAAGGGTGGCCATCCCTCTCTCACCCCCGACAGCCACCCAACGTAGGTGGTGACTGTGTTGCAGAAGAGGCCGGAGGGTGGGATGGCTCCGAGGCAGTCCTCTCTTAGAGCATTTCAATATATAGCGAGGGCCTTTGAGGTTGCGGGGGTTCTTCGGGCGGTGGGAGCGGGACGAGAAGGGGGCACCCACCTCCGCGGTGCTACGCGGCGGGAGGGGGGAAGGATGGGGGGGACGGCGGCGGGGGTGGGTGGGGTGAGAGGCGCTATTGATTCTTCTTTTAATCTCGTCGCGACCCATCCCTCGTGCCGACGTAAGGGGGAAAAGCGAGCGAAGGCGAAAGAAGGACCTGTAAGGGATGGCGGGGCCGATCGTCCTCGGTCGCGGCGGACGGAGGAGGGGGGGAAGCGGGGGGGG
>NW_012026852.1:271903-272560 GCF_000956235.1 Wasmannia auropunctata | reverse complement strand
TATATATATATATATATATTCACATATTCAATTGCCTGTATTCATTTGTCTTATGTACAATTATATCTTGTTCAAGTATATATACACATATATATGTATATTCAATGATATTCATTACTATTTCCTGCTTCCTCGTTATCATTATTGATAATCGATATTTTAATTACCATTGCTGAATTTCTTCTTGTCACATTGCGAATTATTATCTTGAAATATTATTATTAATTTTTACTATTGATGATTGCACGGTTTTGTTACTATAATACGATATCATTGTTATTTAGCATATCATTATAATATTCATAACTACCCAAGTAATATTGCTCCTCTTTTATTCAAACATTATCATATTATTTTTCGTGCTATATTTTAAAATGCTACAAGGAAGTACGAAATCTCATATATTTGATAATTCTATGTTCTTTGCATGCATGTAATTTCAGAGTATGATACTACGAATATATTATTCTCGATATTTACATATATATATATATATATATATATAACTATCCATCTCGTTGTCTTGAATATTAGACGGAACATAAAGCAACGATTACATCTCCATTACCATTTATTACTATTATTAAACAACCAATTCTTACAGCCATTTAGATACTCACACGTAGTTCATAGTATACGAATTCGGAAGAGCACACG
>NW_012026852.1:255327-271853 GCF_000956235.1 Wasmannia auropunctata | reverse complement strand
GGGGGGTAGTCACCCTATTTTTTTTAGCCCGAGACTGGGGTAAGATATTGATTTTTTTTATTTTATAATTAGGGGCTCGCACCCCACTTGGCTGCCAGAAAAACACGTCACCCTGCCAAGGCGCCTTCGCTACGAAAACTCGCCTCTCTATCGCGACACCCTAGCTCGTGTGGTCCACGAGCGTGCCGCGCCAGTGGTACGCACGTTGCCGAAGTGCTCGCGAATTTCTTCGTACTGGAAACACCGTCGAAAGCCAGTGTTTCGACGGTGCTTCGAGCTCGCGCGATCAAACGCAGTTCCGATATTTTTCTCGCACAATTTTTATGCGCCTGCTTTAATGCACGTTTCTTTCTCTCGCTATATACGTTAATGATTCTTTAATCGTGTTTGTATTGCTGTAGTTTTTACAGATCAGATACTGTGTTTCGAAGATACTATAAATCTATGTAGGTATCAAAATTATGTCGGATACAATGAAAACAATAATATTTCTGAGGAATTGTTACTTTTGAACAAAATAATATTTAGATAGCAAATCATACGACAAAAATGTTGTACGGATTTTGTTGTTTTTCATACGAATACAAATCTACCTTTTTAGAGCACGTTTCATCTCTCATATAGAAATTTAATACTGGAAGGATCAAATAATTGCTTATTTTGAGTGATTAAAAGTGTTAACATATGTATAGTACTTAAAATAAATATCCTGACCTATTCAGCATTAAATTATTAAATTTCTGTTAGGGATCAGCGTACAATACATATACCCAATATTCCTATCGTTGTCTAAATAAATTTATTTTCTATATCGAGATCAATAACGCGGCACATCACAAACGCTCTCTCACGCAACATCAATGATTTCGCAGGAAGATACGGCACGCTGCGCATCGGATTAAATTGAAATCCCGTGCATTTCCCCGGCGACATATACGTCCTGATGCTCATCGATCTACATCATTTCCGATTTCTCGAATTAAAAAAGGCCCCCGACATATAGTAACACGTATCGTCGATTCTGTACGTTTCAGAGTCAATCCGAAGTGTATTTTAACTTGTACAACATTTTGTACAATATTCCGATTTTCTGAAAGATGCTTAGTTGGATGCCGAGTTGCTTTATTTAAAGAGCACTCATCAACGTACTCGTCTGGTTGAAGAGAAGCAAAATATAATCTATTCGCTAGGTAAGTACTAGATTTTGGTCAAAGGAACGCGCGCGAATAACTTACTTCTGCATACTTTGCAAAAAAAAAGAGATGATGGCACCCGTTACGCGGCAAACCGTTTCGAGCTGAAATCACGTCTAGAAGTATCCCGAGACACACACGCACCCCATCTGTGCCCGGGTAACCGTCACTTCCGATTCTCTTCAAAAAAAAATCAAAGGCATCCCCGTAAAACTCGTGAGCACAGCGCCCCAAAGAGGGAAGAGGAGATCGCTGGAAATCACAGCACGCCAGGCCTCGTCGACTCTCTCTCCTTTTCTCTCTCTCTCTCTCTCTCTCTCTCTCTCTCTTTCTTTCTGTTTCTCTTTTTCTGCCTCAGACTCGTTCGTTTCTCCATACGAGATTCCAGGATTCGTAGAATTTCCACCGAGAGGGTGGCATGGGTCGCCGGGGTGGGTGGCAGGGTTCGTCGGGCGATGACGATGGGGTGAGTTCACTCGCGAGAGGCCGGAGGCCGTCGACGAGGTATGGGAGATTGCAGCAACCCTGCAAAGTACAAAGAGGCGGCATAGGCGTCCTCTCTCCCCCTGCCTATCGCCTCTCTCTCTCTCTCTCTTTCCGCTCCTATACGGCCATCCCCTGGAGTTTCCTCTCGCGCGCCCTCCGCTCCGTTTTCTTCTCGCTCCCACTTTTTACATCGCGAGCTCTCCGCCGGGCACGCTCTCCTCGCCCCTCCTCGTCATTCCTCGTCGTCGGAGGTGACAATTCCTCATCTGCCTCCGCTCACACCTCCGGCTGATTCCTTTGCAACCCCTCCCTCTCTAGGCGCGAGCACCCACGCGCACACGTACACAACACGCTCATGCACACATACTCACGTGCTCGCTGGGTTCGCGGGGGGACGAAGGGGGGAGCAGGGGGGGAGCAGGGGGGTAACCCACACTAACACGAGCATACCTAACGAGTCGGCTTGTCACACACAGAGTATAATATGCAAAGACCCGCCTCCAGGTTGCCATGGAAACCTCGGGAGCTGGTGCGAGAGGTGCCCGGCGAAGGGAGGTGAGGTCGAAGCGGCGAACGTGGAGTGAAGAGGAGAAAGGAGGTGCGGGAGGGAACGGGAGGGTGGAAGCAGACACTCTTGGAAATTTGTATAACTACCCCCAGGGGCGGCCAGAGGCGGTGGGTGGGTAGGTGGGGGCAGGGGGGAGGGCAGGAAGGAGGGTAGCTGAGTGTAGAGAAGGCGGGGGCACACACATCGATCCGGGGAAACCACCCCGCGCCCAGGGCTCCTTCGTCATCTCTCAGAGCTACTGCCACCCGTCCACCACCTTGCTCTCGCTTCCTCTCCATCCCCCTCCCCCTCTCGTCGTCCTTCCTCCTCTCTTTCATGGGCAACTTTCTGCGTGCCTGCAATGCTCCCCGCGCCGAGTGTTTATGTCGTCGTTGGCGTTAAAACCATCGGCTTTCCCAAAGTTCGATGCACCGCGGACGAGAGCGAGAGAGATAGATAGAGAGAGAGAGAGAGAGAGAGAGAGAGAGAGAGAGAGAGAGAGGCTCCCCATCTTTCTCAAGTGCAAATTAAACGAACGAGCGCATTCCCGCGCAGAGACAATCCGTTTTATCGCGAAACGTAACAGGCAAGTTGAAACCTTCCTGAATTATGCTTGTAATATAGTGGTAAGATCGCAGATAATGGAGCTTATTTCGTATTCAGGCAGAAGGAGAATCATATTACATAAGCTTAAAATGGAGTATCTATCTATTAATTTATACACGTATTTGATTAATTAAACATAGAATTTTGTTTCTATTTTTTTTTGGGAGCAATGTGAACAATGTTATGCACTATGTTGTGATATTATAATAAATTAATTAGTTATCAATTGCATTTTAGCAATTAATTTTTTATTATTTTTCAACAATTATCTTGACACATTTGAAATATAAATAAATTCAGTCACGAAACACTCAAAGTATCGAGTAAATTCTAATAATTAATTGCACTGAAACATTTAAGCGGTTAATTTTATTATGAAAAAATATTTCGCTTGCTTGAAGTTTTTTTTTGCCGACAAATATCACCTTAATACTTAATTAAGGTGTATGAAATATGAATATGTATTATCGGTAATAAAAATCAATTATTCATGTAAAATCATCAAACACGCGCGTTTAAAGCAATGCCTGATTTCGCATTGTGCCTAAAGAGGCCCATTTATTAAGATACGCAGTGTCGAATGAGGAAGATGAGACCTTATTCTTAACAAGAATCTCAAGATCGTAGAGCAGTTCATTTGCCGCGGTGATAAATCCGCATCGTATGAACTCGTAATAACTTCGCTACAAGGATAGATTGCTCCCATATTTCAACAATTGTAGCGAGGGCCATACATTATTTAACGCAAACATTATGCAAGGATTCTAGTTACAATCGGTAATTGTAGTCCCACCAAGACAGTCTTCGATCATGCGTGCCCGGGCGGCCCTGGGCAAGAAATTCTTCTTTATTGAATTGCTTTTGCTGCTCTCTCGAAAATAGACGTATAAATCACGCCGTGAGAGCGTGAAAACGATCCGTGGATGCTTCTATTTCGTTCGCAACCGCCATGTTGTATAGTTTTTCGATGATAACGCTCGACCACTTGAACTCGTCGAAAATCCGCCGTTTCTTTTATTATCGTTGGAAAAATTATTAAACCGGCGCTATTTATTTATCAATAAATTCTTCACTTATAATTGTCATAAATTGAAAAAAATATCAAAGTGTGATATTAAAATGAGAAACTTGAAAGTAATTTCTTTTTTCATATAGTCAAGTCTTTTCCAATGCCTAATTATACCGAAACATAAACTAACGTAATATCTTTAAAAGATCCATTGAAAAAATTCAATAAAGCTTAGTAATTAATCAAAAATATTTATAACATATATTTTGCTTATTAATTATATCTATTTTAATATAAAAAAAACATTTTGATATGCAACTGTATATACTCCATTCATTATATTACAAACACGGAAAGAACGATTTTGTTGAAAGGTCTAAAAATTTTGCTAAAAACAGATTTAAAAATTATTTTTTGTTGAATCATCAAAATAATTTGTTGGAATGTTAAAACTGATAAGCATTGCTACAAAACGTTTGGATATTCTAGCAATCATTTTGACTTTCGCGCAAAATTCTATTGATTATTGAACAAAAATTTTTTTCAAATCTAGATTGAGCAAAATTGTTCTTTTCGTGTACGGAAGTTGTATTTATTTCTGATTCAGTAGGAAGTGAACCCCGATCGTAATGGTACTGAGAGCGTAAAAAACTTTTGAAAATGTAGTTTTAAAAATGCAGACGTGATCTCGCGGAGCAACTAACAACAAAATCCGTAAAGAAGAGGCAATCTATCGCATTAAAATTAATCCGTCTGACCTAGAAAACTGACACGGCGCCGCCGCCGCGAGACACAACTATGAAACTATGGACCTATCCGACAGCTCCAGGAAGTCCAGGAACTATACCTAGCACGACCTCCGGAAGGAGGGGGGGGGGGGAAAGGGGTATACCATCGATCCCCTACCGACCTCTCATAATCCGCACGCCGGAGCGATGGATATCCGCGCGGCGGCGGCATCCGCGATGGTGGATCGCTCGCGGCGAATCCTGACCGCGCGCGCGGATATACACCAGGGCGATTCTAATCGAATTAACTGAACTTTCACCCGACTCCCCCCCCCCTCTCCCCACACGGTCGTCGGACGACCGCGAGGCTCCCTATATAGCAATTACGACGGAACCCGTGTACTCCGCCGTCCGCGCGCCTTCACCTCCGTCGCGAATGCCCGTTTTTCACTGCGGGAGTCTCGCGCGCGCGTCCGTCCGTCTTCCTGCCTCTTTCGCAGACGTAGAACGGGGGTGAGGGGGAGAGAGGGAGGGGGGGGACGCGAAACGATCGTTTCTCCGGGCCGGCGTGTAACCGGCGTCTATTTATCGCGTGTTAAAGCGGATCATCGCGAAGCGCAGGCAATAAGTTCCCGCTAATGAGAAGGATATGTATTCATTAGGGTCATGACGGTTGTGTAAGCGGCGCCGCGCCGCGCGTTGCATATCTCACAAAAGTTACAGGGGCTAATGTCTAAGTTCTCATGCGCGGCCGAGATACAGCGTAATGTTGACTAATTGGAGAGAGAGAGAGAGAGCTCGGGCTAACGTGATCAGGAAGTCGTAAGCGTTGGAACGGTTAATTCGTGATTAATCAATCTCCAAAGTGGTTTCTTTCTCGCGCGAGAAATAAAATTTTCTGTGAAATAGAACTCAGGAGGACGAGGGGAGGGGAGGGGGAAGCGGGGGGGAGGGAGAACGCGCGATGTTTTTACTTAAAAACAAATTGCATAAGCATTACGTATAGGTGAACAGATAAAGGATGAGAAGCATAAATGGCTCTTGCTCGCCTTCCGCCTCAACGGATAAATGCGCTTGATAAATGTACTTGTTGCGTGCTTTGACGCAACGGAAGAACATTGGATTACGAGCGCGCGCGCTCGTGCAGGCGGATCGGCGCGGTTATAATTTCGATTGTGGCAAATTTTAAACGATTAAACTCCCAAGTGGCGAAGGGTACCGAGGAGAGTGCCGAAGAAAAATCGACGTGAAAGAGGGAGAGAGAGAGAGAGAGAGAGAGAGAGAGAGAGAGAGAGAGAGAGAGAAAGACAGAAAGGATCGCGTTGCCACGCAGCGCGGCGAGTATATTCTACTGACCGTGGCCGAGCGCGCGGTCATAATCATCATAACGATAATTACGTAGGTAAATGCGGCTACGCGGACGGAGGCGGACGAAGGGGAGGGGGGAGACGGGGACGGGACCCGATTCCTCCGCCGACCAGCTGCCTCATTCGATCCTTCGCTAATTATCGTCGTAAGCATCGAGTTAATTGCTACACTCGCTCTCGCCCGGCGGTTGTTCGATCGGTCCCGCTTTTTCAACCCTCTGTTCGTAGCTCGCTTTCTCTCTCTCTCTCTCTCTCTATCTCTTCCTCTTTCTTGTCCGCGCTACTCTACCAGTGTACACGACGGCACCTCTGACGATTTCTCGCCGTGCCGCGCGAACCGTGGAAGTGTAACGTGGGACAAAACGTGTGTCTCATTTTACAGAAGTCGGGATCGTCTCGTCGCGCGCGAGAGGAATGCTTTCTTCTTCAGGCAACACTCCTCGATTATTTCTACATTACGCGTTGCACGGTCTTACGAGAGATTCTATATGTAAGTCTAATCTAAATATTCGCGAAACTTTGGCCGGGACAACATTCCTCCTGAATGGTTCTAAAAAAATATTCTTGAATGTCCAATTTCTTGTTTTAACATGTGGCCGCGCGGTTTTGGAGGAGGAATCGAATTCTGGCTCAATGCCAATGTAGTTTCCGCGCATATCATGTTTACGAAATTCAGAAATATAGATAGTGAACGTATTTTCTCTGAAAGCATCTTTAGATACGCGCAGACACAATATCAGACCTATTCTATATAAATACAAAATCAAGTGATAGAAATTAATTTTATGTATTTAATTAATTTAATTCTCTTTCTTTTTTATTAATATTAATATGTTTTATGTATTTATAATTATTCCGTTTCTATTATCAATACTGCATATAATTTATGCCGCGTCAAATTTGTACATAAATTAAATTTGACAATATTATAGTGATTCATCAAGCTAATAAATAAATAATTTAAAAAATCTGATATATTAATAATTCTTTACACGAAAAAATTCAGAAATATAGATAGTAAAGGTATTTTCTTTAAAAAACGTTTTTAGATATTTTTTTTTATTTTAGATAATTAATATACACAAATACAAAATCAAAGCTACTCTATATATAAATATAAAATCAGGTGATAGAAATTACACAGAAGTACACACTCTCTCTTTCTCTCTCACTGCTGTTAATGCTAAATACCTATACATTTATGTTACATCAAATTTGTATATATAAATTAGATTTGACAATATTATAGTAATTCATACAAAAAGTGACGTTAATAAATAAGTAACATAATTAAAGTACCCTCTCCCGCCTCATATATATTAATAATTTCTGTGCACATAACATTTTCTCACGAGAAATTATTTTATTTCCCAGAGATAAAGTGTTCCTCGCGCGTGAGCCATAAAATACATCGTAAAGACGCATTACGTAAACGCATTACGAAACGTCGAAAATGCGCATTGACGTTTCGATTGCCAGCCGCGCGCGGCAAAGCCCCGAATTGAAATTGGTTGTAATTGCGAGACGAGCCGCGCGTTCCAGAGAGAAAGACCCGAGCGCGACCCAAATCCCCGAGACACATCCATCCCGGACGTGACGGCGACGGCGGCGGAGACGGCGGCGGCGTACCTGCGTGATCTCTAATTCGAGGTCGCGCGGGGCGCGAATCCAAATGGGCCGAAACGAGCGGATCGCGGTGGGCGCGCGCGCGCGATGGCGCGCAAAAATGCACCGAGCGCGGCGCGGAAGGACGGGGGAGGGGGAGAGGGTGGGTGAGGGGGGAAGATTACAATGTTACCGTACGGTAGAACGTGGAATTGCAGAATCACGAGACGGCGAGGAAAGGAGAGGGAGAAGCGAGAACGCGGAGAGGAATGCGAGAGACAGAGAGAGCGGGAGAGACTCGAGGGGGAGGAAGACGACGGGGCGACTAAGGAAAGAGAGAGAGAGAGAGAGAGAGAGAGGTACGATCGCCGCGCTATACGTGCACGGTGTGAATGTGTGTGTGTGTGTGCGTGGCGTGGGTGGAGACTGCCCCACGAAGCCCTACGGGCAGAATTATCATACCCACACATATACGTAACGTATCGTATGTACGTGCGGAGGAGCGCGAGGTGGAGCGGGGCCTGATCTAATCACACTCCCATATACATAAAATAACCGCTCTACGGGGCCCTATGGGGCACACACCGTGCAGGCCGGGCACACGGGGGTTGGCGAGGGCACACACCGTCGAGCGAGACCGCGGGATAAGCGCGAGACGGAGAGCGAGAGAGGTGGATTGTTTTCAGCTGGGACTCAAGTATAAATTGGCCAATTATTCGGAAATAAGGTAATTATATAAGAAGGGAGTGATCTCCGATCGCACGGACTTTCGAGGAGAAGGAGATGAGGGCTGGCGGCGCGCGGGATGCGGAGGTGGGTGGGGAGGTGAGGGCACGAAAGGGGTGAGAGAGAGAGAGAGAGAGAGAGAGAGAGGGCGCCAGGCGGAAGGGGAGGGGAGGGAGGAATCGAAGAGAGAAATCAAAGGCGATTATCTGCCTATGAGGTAGGAATCGTCGGCCGGCGTTGGTTCCGAGCTCGCTCTCTAAGAATTGCTCGCCGTTGGGCCCCGTCATTGCCGGCGGTGCAAAAGCGCCTCGATGGCCGAGGCAGATGTTTTTTCTAAATGGAGACGAATTAGAGCCGATAAATAACGATCGATCGATCGATCGTGCCCGCGACGCCGCCGCCGCCGCCGCCGCTGTACGCCGCGCAAGAGTTCAAAACGCGCGCGAGGAAGAGCCAACCCCCTTCGAAAAAGTGCGCGATTTTTAAGCGGAACCTTTTGAGCCGACAGGTGTCGGATGTTCCATCGCGGCGTGATCCTTCCTCGTAGATGGACCTGAAAGAATTAGGGCCCTTTCGTGTCTCGCGAGCTAAATTCGTGGAAGGATCCGTGACGAGATGATGAAGGACAATTTTTGACGAAGTCAAACGTAGCACAAGAAGTCAATGACTTTATGACTAAAGTACTCTCTTGATTACTTTTACAGATAATTCTCTTCTTCTTGCATTTTTTTTTCGCAAAATCTTCCTCGTATTTTTGCGCGACGAGCCGCAACGAATTATGGGAGAGATTATTCTGACGTTCTATTGTCAGATTAAATAAAAATGTAGCGGGAATCGCGCCGAGCACGAGCGATCACACCGCCGAAAGGCAAGAAGAAAGTGGGTAGGAGAAATAGAGAGAAAGAGAAAGAGAGAGAGAGAAGAGACATTATCCCAATTACACGTACGAGCGCTAATCGCCCGTCGTGAACCCATATAGGGGCGCCCCCGCGCGCCGAGGCATTAACATTCCGAAAAACCGGTGATTCTCGCCGACGGTACCGACGAGAGACGGTCCGAGAGGAGGATGCCTCTATAACTACGAGAGATACACTCAACGGCCCTCACTCCCTCTCTCTCTCTTTCTCATTCTCTCTCTCCGTATATACGAGCGCTAGTTGCCCGGCATAAGAGCTGCTCAGCTGGCTATTAAGGGCTGCGTGGTGGCCCGAGGCCGGAATTAGCATACCCTCGAACCGAACTCCACCTCCGCACCGATATCTCGGCTGCACGAGGAGGAATATAACTTAAGTTCAAGCGGATATTATGCCACCATTCTTCCCTCCCCGTAATCTGGCCCCCCTTAACCATATAGCTAGATGCATCGGCTGCACCATAAGAGAGCCTCGATAGAGGGGGCGGTTGGGAGAAAAAGAGGGGGAGCAAGGGGGAGGAATCCGAAGGGGGAAGGCGGGGAGGGAGTTGGGCCTGGAGGAAGATGGATGCGGAGGTCGTCTCCGTTATCGGCACCGATCTCTTTTAATTGTAATTATATGCAGTCCACAGTGCGCGCGATAAGTATCGACGCGGTGCAAGAGTAAGACCCCAACGGGGTCCTGGATATTAGTCCCACCCAAGCGCGTGCCGTTGACGCCCAGGAACCAGGTCGTTCTTCGGGACCAACGCGGCGCATTAACGACCGCCGAAATCCGGTCGCGATGTACCCTTATACCTCTCGCGCCAGGATTGGGTCCGCATAATTTTACGACGTGCGCTTCCGAACACGTTGGAAGCTTAATTTGGACACGTGTGTTAAATATTATATCACAGATATGAACAAATATTAACAGAAATAAAATCTCGGAAAAAAAAAATGTTTGCAAATTTTTTTGGACATTTGTGTGTCGAGATGAAAATAAATGGTCGAATTAGATTCTACATTTAATTGAAGTAAATTTCATTTTAAAAAAGTTTAAATTACATTGTTGTCACAATTGTTCTCACAAAGAAGATTAAATTTTGAACTGCCAATTAAAAAAGGAAAAAAGAAATAACCGCTTGATCGAATTATTGCTAAAACAACAATTAACCTTTGAATTATACGAAGAATTTATTAAGTCTAGCGTTATCCAAGAGCATCACAATTGTTCTCGCAAAGAAAATTAAAAAATTTTGAATTGAAGATTAAAAAAGTAAAAAAATGACCATTCGATCGAATTATTACTAAAAAAACAATTAATCTTTGAATTATACGAAGAATTTATTAAGTTTAGCGTTGTCCAAGAGCATCACAATTGTTCTCACAAAGAAAATTAAAAAATTTCGAATTAAAGATTAAAAAAGTGAAAAAAATGACCACTTGATCGAACTATTGCTAAGAAAACAACCTTTGAATTATACGAAGAATTTATTAAGTCTAGCGTCATCCACGAGCACCCTGTATTTATTGAATTTGGTGAATTAATAGTCATGAAAGGTCCTTTTACGAAACACCCTCCTTTTGGCAGATGCGACAAAATAATATTGATCTGCATTTCCAAGAATTAAAACTGGGACGCGTTGTTTAAGAGCGATACGCTATAAGGCTAAATTTTAAGCGAGTAGGCGATCCGATTCCGCGCCGCGGGCGACGAATTTCCGGCGCATCTAATTTCGCATCGAATATCAAATTATAGTCGTCTTAAGGCGCCATTGCACAGCCCGGCATTTATTTTTGTAACTCCGTTTCCAGAATAGGTGTACAGTTTGCCTGCAATCTGCTCTACGATCTCTCTAACTATAAGCGGCCTGTCATTAAAGAAGAAATACGAAAGCCGATATCTATATAATAGCGAGAGACTATCGAAAACTTTACTTTCGCACATCCAACTAAATTGTAGATTTGCAACTTCCTGGAATTCAATTTAAATTTATGAAAACGATTTTTAATTTCTGTTATCATTTCATTCATCGATTAAAGAAATGTTCCATGTTATTAAATATTAACTCGCCACATCATTTATATAAATATAAATGAAGCTTAATTTCATGAAAAATTCCCAGGAAGCTTTCTTTCAAATTTGTATTTTTTTGCTATAAAATGTTTTAAATTAAAATGTTATTATTATCATAAAATTTTTCATTCGTATTTAAATGACAAGGCAGAAGAAAAAATGACATGGCAATTAATATGTTCGATCAACAGTATAACGAATTAGAAAATACTACGTTCTGTTACACCTTACAATTAACTCTCAACCGTTTAAGCAAAATGAAGCTGTACGATCGACGGATTAAATATTAAAATGGCTGCACCGTGGGGGCATTAAATCAATGAACATCTCAGTATAAACGTGGGGCATCATACCTGAGCGTTTTACTGCCCGCTTTCAGGAATTTCCTGCCAGCCAGAAAATTCTTTCACCGCGCCTTTTCCGTAAGGTAGGAAACCGGATACGATTAATCCGGGCCCAGCGGGCCCCGATGATATTATGGCTGATAATTGGTCGTTCAGGGATCTTTCTCTCTCTCGAGAGAGAGGAGCTGGAGGAAGGAACAAGCGGCGGCGGCGGCAGCGGCGGTGACGGGGAGGAAAGGAGGGAGGCAACTAGCGAGATAACACGGAGCACAACTTTGCTCGGCCAACCCATAACTAAGCTGCGCCTTATTTAAGGCATTATAAGGGCTCTAATTAATACAATGTGGGGGTAGGCGAGATTTTTTTACGAGGCCGCGGGTTTCGTTTTATCGCCAATTAAGTGTACCACGGAGAGGATCAAAGAGGGGGGAAGAGGGGGGAGAGGGAGAGGGGGACAATGAGGGGATGGGTGGAAAAAGAGGAACGCCGGTTCAGGAATTACGGTCGGAATGAGAGTGAAAAGAAAACGGAAATATAAAAGCGATGAGCGAGAGGGAGAGGACAACGCGGATACACGGGACTGCCAACGTCCAACACTCGTAAAACGCGCTCGACGCTGCTCCAGATGATTTCAGTTGTACTCTAATTGGAGCCTATCCTCGCCACACATTTAGCTAAATAAGGCCGTCTAATTACGTGCCTGCGTTTATATCAAACTTACAGAATACATTGTGCCGGCAAAATCGTAAAATTGCCTATACGGTCCTTAATTTGGCCGCTAAATACACGTTGTGTGATTACTGCGGAACATCCTGTAACTTTATTCCGTTTCAAATGATATAAAATTAAATATAGATATGACTGGCTGGACTATACAAAAGATTAGTAATTGTGATTATAAGAATATATAAATATACTTAATAATTATTAGCACTATTTCCGCTCAAAAGAATTAATTGTATTATGCTATTATTGTAAAATATTTTCTCTTTAATTGTACTTATAATAGTTATAATACATTCCATCTTACAATTAGAAATATTTCTGAACATTGCTTTTTTGCTGTATAAACGTATATTAATATTTAATCCTGTAGGGATATAAAAAGGAAATAAAAAAAAATAAAGCATGTAAGGATTTATAATTATTTCCTAACGTTCTTTATACAAATTTAATTTAATTTTATAAATATAAAGAAAATTAAATCAAAACTTTACATTTTCTTTAAAAGCATTAATATTTTATTTTATCTTTTTTCCTTCTTTATCTTTTTATTTATTTTCCACTAATTGCCTAAGCAAAAAAAAATCAAAAGTTGTACTATTCATAATGCATTTAATAATAGAAGTTCTAAAAATAGAATTATTAACCTGTTATATTTTCATAGCATTCTGTTTTCTGAAAATAATTACGTAACGAGTTTTATGAGAATATAAATGTGCATTCTTGTATGCACGTGCATTAAACAGATAATCGTATGTTCCAAGATTAAAAAAACATTCATTATATTTATTATTTCTAATCTGTCTGGCTCATCTATTTTAAGGTGATGGATTTATAAGCTTTTATATCTATCCTCGCATTCTTATGCCTTATGCTATTAATCTGATACACCCATAATATCCATGTATATTTTATATACTTCGTAGTCCATTACTCAGATTAAAATAAAAGATAATCACTCACCGACACGATGCGCAGCAGTGGAGTTGTGAATTATGCGCACGTTGATCTGTAAAATACAAATACAAATTGTATAGCAGCGCCCCAAATAATTAGTATTTACCGAAACAATTATTATTACATATTAAAATAAAATAATATTTGTTCAAACAATTGTATAAGTTAAAGAATTATAAATAATTGTTTCTTTATTATTAAATCAATTGAAGACTAAATTACATATTCTAGTTTTCTACTTATGTACATATTTCAAAGCAGGTATTACGAGTATTATAATCATTCTCTCGATTTACGCGCGCGGCCTATTATTTCGTTTCTCCTCCGAAAATATAGCTGGGCCAACGATGTTTAAATCGTTGAAAAATGCAAAGCGCGACGCGAGATAAATTCGAGATAAGCCTAAGCAGTATTAAAGGAACGATCGTAAATATCACAAAACAATGTAATTCCTATTCTCTGCCGATTCTTTTAAGTATATAAATTATGCAAAATATCCGTTACGGTGAATAATCAGCGCCTGTATGTATATGCCTACGGGGATGCTGGGATAGTTCAGTGCTAGAATCTCGCCTATCGAGCGAGAGATCCGCGTTTAATTCCCGGAATTGCTGTACATGTATATGACACTAGGTATTTTGAGTGGGAAAAATAAGCGCGAGGTTGACTAATCGCGCTGATAACCGCGAAAATGTTCGTAAGGAATAATAGCGTTAGGCTCTCGCCTAACACTCGAACGCGACCGCGTTCCAATGAGTAATGCGACGCGCACGGAACGGCTCGCCGCTATATCTGCCGGCTGAAGTGTGGCATACGAATGGTAGCGCGGCGGCGACCTTTTGTAAACACAGTGTGCGCTGTACGTTACAATAACAGATACCGAAGGCATGCCAACAGTATTGTTATTCCACAAAATATTCAATGTTTTATAAAATAAAATTACGCCAAGCAGATATTCCTTCGTATTAAATTAATATCGACTTATTGCTTCGTTTTGTGGACTCATTAGCGTCGCTTAAGATAACGATTGAGTTCATTTGATTAAGAAAGCATTTTAAGAAGAGAAAACGTATTTACTTCAATTCTCTCTGTGATCGTAATTTTTATCAATTAAAAATAACAAAGTTAAGGCACGACGGCGTTTCTTGACAATAATTTAATCTTTTTTTTTTTGATATATTCAAATCATAATTTTTTGATTCTTTTAGAAACAAAAATGTAGGACGTCTGTAATAAATTTAAGTACATGGAAAGAACGATTTTGTTGAAAGGTCTAAAAATTTTTCTAAATGCAGATCTGAAAATAATTTGTGTTCAATAATCAAAATAATTTGTTGGAAAGTTAAAAATGATAGGCGTTACTATAAAACATTTTACTATTCTCGCAATCGTTTTGACTTTCCAATAAAATTATTTAGATTGTTGAACAAAAATTATTTTCTAATCTGAATCCAGCAAAATTGTTCTTTCCGTGTAAAAAATACTGGTTTTTCAATTCCTCGATTAAAATAAAATTATAAATTTTATTTTTCAAATAATGAATTTAATTGTTATCTTTAAATTATGTAATTAATATATCAAACTGTCATTAACAGGAAAAAAATAATTCATACGTAATAGTTAAAAATTGCTATTAATAATATACATATATTTATATATATATTAAGATATTAAAACAAGTTTTGTCATAAATTAAGATTCAAGTAATTTTCGATTTCAAGGTGTTCTTTCAATTGAATAGAATTAATCGTTGTCCTAGATTGTGAGAGTACTGATAAATGCATAAAATTCAGCGCAAGATATACAATAACTGCTCATTAAATAAAATTAATTGAAATCATGAAATAGAACATTCGTATACATTTATTTCACGTGATGTATATATACGATCGTAACCGTACTTTCGTGAGTGTCATGTTGTACGGGTGCAATGAACGAATCTAACAATAAGAAGAGGAAAAGACATTAGGTGACGGCGCAACAATCGCAATGAAGTGAGTAAATTATTATTTTTCTGTCATTACTTGCAGAATTAATCATTCATAAGTACTTTATGTACAGGCAATCATTATTCTTCTGGATATTAATTATACTGGCAATTACCTTAATTCGCAGTTACTTGTTACTTCTATTTTGCAGTTCAATTTAATTTCATTACAGTCGCCAATCTCGAAATAAACGCACAGTAACTCTACCAGTGCGTATCGATGATATGTTTTTTTATTTTATATGTGTATATCGAGATAATAGATCGGTATAAAAATTACATAAAATATTCTGAATATTCACTCAATATATTTCGATATTTTTTGCAATAAATTAGTTGTAGATTTATAAGATTAAGATGAATAATATTAAATTGATTATCAATTTTATAATGTGATTTTACATTTCCAGCTTTGATATAAAACTGTGTTTCAAACTGGATAGTAATCGGCGCGTGGTTCAAAAGCATAAAAAGCAGAATATAAAATTCACAACAATTTTTATTTTTCGATATATAAGACATCACCGAAAATATCAATATTTATGTATTCTATGTTATCTTTAATGCATTTCTACACGGAAAGAACAATTTTGCTGAATCCAGATCTGAAAATAATTTTTGTTCAACAATCGAAATAATTTTGTGTAAAAGTCAAAGTGATTGCTAGAATATCACGTTTTATAACAATACTTATCAGCTTTAACATTCCAACAAATTATTTTGTTGATTCAACAAAAAATTATTTTCACATCTGTTTTTAGCAAAATTTTTAGACCTTTCAACAAAATCGTTCCTTCCGTGTAGAAGAACCCATTTCTAGAATTCAAATTAAATTTTCCTTTTCCTAAAATACTTTCAAAACAAATGTTGCAAAATTTAAACACTATTAACATAAATTTCCATAACCGGAAATGATATCGAAAAAATTTTGATTTTTCTTTTCTTTTTCCCATTAAACTCATATATAAAGATATCGAAGTCGAACCTAATTACTTTATCATTTCCCTTCCAATGAGAATATAAATGTGGCTTCAAATAGCGCGTGTGGGCTTTTCTCGCTGTTAGAAGTAAAGGAAGAGCCGTCCCATCGGGTTTCAGTAACGCAGTTAGCGATATTACATTTTCGATTAAAACGGACGCATAAAATGCCGGAGCGCGCACGCGGAAGTGTATCGGGATATACGAGGCACCGGGTTCCATTACAGCGTGCCACGCGGTAATATTACATGAATTCAATGGGTACGCCTGCAGATATCGACGTCGGATGGTACGAGAG